>NW_027282324.1:100000-190000 GCF_046629955.1 Centroberyx affinis | reverse complement strand
CTGTCTCTGTCTCTGGGACCCACTTATGAAAACATATTGTGACTGTAATCACAATATGTTACCAGAAATACGCCTGTGAGGCAATTTGACTCCCAAAAAAAACAGGATCAAATGAGACTGCAGTGGCATAAGGTAAATAATTTGACATTAGGAGGCAGGAGCACAGTATAGTAATAAAAACCTCCATGCCAATTGGACTTGTGTATCAACAGGTTAATCAGAATATAATGCCACTACGCTACAGGCGAGATGGCAGCAGAGACGGCAATGAGCCAGGATATTATCAGCCTGAGGTCACGAGTGAAGCACTACTTCTGAGAGCGTGAAGAAGAAAATCAATGTTCCACATAAATCAACATTTTACATGCCTCACATGAGGCTCACACACACACACACATACACACACACACTCTCTCTCTCTCTTAGGATCTCCTGGAAAGACTGAGCAAAGGTCTAATTCTACGTTGTGTATGCCGTTCCCTGCCCTGATGAGACAATACTCTCACTAGACACACACACACACACGTGCATACACACACACACACACACCATACACACTTACACAAACACACACACACAAACCCAGTGACAACGCTTCGTTCTAATCAAAAACACATCTCAACCAATAGGCCAGCATCTGCTGCCGAGTGAGACACAGAAACACCCCAGCACTGCTCCACACATCATTAGCTCTCAAAACACACACACACACACACACACACACACACACACACACACACACACACTGTTAGGCAGTGAATATAAGCATTTGCGTGTTTGTGCGTGTATACCATGTATATGAATGCACAGTTTTGTGAAAGCATGAGTCTTTTATGCATTGACAAGCGTTGCTTTTAAGGATAAAGTGGTATCTGGGAAAACCCGTTTCCTATAAACAAGATAATGGTAATTCTGTTTGCTGCAGCCTGGTAATTTGTGAAACAACATTTGCTACACTGAACTTTGGAGTCATTTGGCTCCTCCATATTCATGTGCTCTGATTCACAAAGATATGTGATGGCTTGTTCTTTTTCCTGTTGTTTCCTCTGCCTCTTTTCTCTGTGATGTTCCCCTTTCTCTCTCCTGTCTCCCCTCCTGAAGGGAAACAAACACACTCTCATCCTCTTTGATGAACTCTGGGAGAACACTGTGTTGTGAATTGAAAATAATCCCGTAAAGACAGGCAAGCAGATAATACGGGGGGAAAAAAGCAAGTTGAAGCGAATAAAGAGAAAAAGTTGTTGCGTGATGTTATCCTTGTCCTAGAAAGTAGGTTCAAGATGGTTTTAAATCCTGGCCAATAGCTGCACGCTCTTTTATAATAAAGAAATCGGACAATTAAGAGTTTAGTTAGAGGAAAAGCTCATTTGTTTATGTTCTTCTACAGTGGGTTGGAGTGTGTGTGTGCGTTTCTAGTGCGAGCTGAGTGGAAAGGGAAGGGCGAGGGCTGAAGGGGAACGGTCACGTTGGCCCACGCGCAAACACACCGCATCATCCGGCCGCCCAGAGTTCTGTGTCCAATAAATCATTGCAGGTGCAGGGGAGCAGTGACAGTGCGCTAAGGTCATTCTCTCATGAATAGGGAACATCTCTCAGTGCGGCTGCTGAAACGGCACTCATCGAACTTAAGTGCCACTTTAAACTCCTGGCACCCTGTTTGCCCTTTCCCAGTGATTCAAATATGCCATCCCTGCCCCCAGAATCTGAGAAAAAAATAAATAAATCAAATCAAAAAAGTTAAGTCCCTGCGAAATCTTTCAAACAACATATTTTGCATACTCGTCAGACAAAATATACAGTCAAAAGCCTAATTAGATTAGATTAGATTAGATGAAACTTTAATGAGCCCAGTGGGGAAATTGAGTAATCAGAAACATCAGAACCAGAGAGCAACATTTTGTCTAGTTTTTCATTGCTGACTAACATACAGCGTAAGATGGGTTTCACATTAAAAGATTACCAACAGGCAAAACACAATCAGCTTTTAATTAGGGGTCTTTATTGACCAATTTTATCTCACTGTGCCAATTCGTACAAATTAAACTACAGACAGATATGGCAAATCATTATCTTAACATCCTGATCTACTGATGCTGGATCAAATTGAATCAAACTGACATTTTTATTTGCCTTAATTTCTGGGGTTTCTGTCCCTGTGCGGAGGGCTGGAGATGTTTTCAGGGACTGTTAGTTCGCTACTGATGTGGCGCTCCACTCGCTCACCGTCTAATTCAATTTCATTTCCTGACCCTTCATTAGATCGCCCATTTCAGCCTATAATCTGACTCCATCTGGGGGGATAATCTAATGCCATCTCTGAGAGGATGCAGACTGCCGCCACCAGACTTCTGAGTCAGGCTGACACAGGATCTTGCACACACACACACACACACACACACACACAGCACACAAGCACAGGAATACATACTAGAGATAAAGAGCAACCAGAACTGCATCTCTGACTTATTATCAATCTATCTCTCTGTTTGGCAGTATGTATTTGGGGTTATCTCTTTCCTTCCTGTGCTCTCTCACTTTCATATGCACACGCACACGCACACGCACACGCACACACGCCTGAGCTTCCGGAGTGACAGATTGACAGCTTGGCCAATGCAAACCTGTTTACTTGTTATCAGACGCCAGATAACACGCACACACACACACACACACACACACACACACACACACACACACACACACACACACACACACACACAGGGGGGTTGATGCATGAGACAGCAGGCGTATCAAAGGTAAAGGAGAAAGATCGAGACAAACAAGAGGAGCACATCACATTCAGAAACAGAGACGGAGGAGCAGGGGAAGAGAGAGAGCTAAACACCTCCTTTTTGAATTTTATGCTCAGTCTTATTTCACATATTTTTCTCTCCAAATCTTTTTGCTTTGCTGTTTCTTTTATCTTTTATATTTGTGATCTGAAGTCATTTTGTATGCCAATTTAGTAGCACTTTCATTTTTTTGGTTCATCTTTTAGTTCCGCTCTTGAAGTGAGACATTTGTTGAGTCCTATGGGATTCATCGTCTAACCTGTAGCTCTGTAGTTCTGTTTGTTGTTTTATTTTATTTTTTTACATTGGCTGATTTTTTTGTGCGTGTATGTTCTATTTTGTCAGTTTTGTGTGAATAGGTGGGGTATTGTTTTGGAAAATAGAAGGCTTAGGCCAAGCGAGATGGAGCCAAATCAAGACCCAGTCAAGACAAAATAAGAGAGAAGTGAAGAAGCAGAGAGAGAGAGCATGGTGTTAGAAAAAGCGTGTGTCTGACAAAACATAGTGTTGGAACCTGAGAGACTTTATTAAGATCTCTATTCTCTGTCCAAATGTCTTCCAGTGAACTGACAGACCAAGTGAGAGAGCTGTGAGTGTGTGTGTGTGTGTGTGTGTGTGAGAGAAATATATAGAGAGAGATGGACAAAGAGAAAGTAGGAAGGGCAGGAGAGTCGAGAGTGTTTAGGTGTGTGTGTACCATGGATGTGTGTGTGTGTGTGTGTGTGTGTGTGTGTGTGTGTCTATGCGCGGACTGAGTGCGGAAGGGAGGGCGGGAGGGTCACCCCAGTCTGCCTGTGATGGATGATGAGACGGGCCTCGGCCGAGAGAGAGATGAAGAGACAGAGAGACAGGCGGAAAGAAAGATGAAGGAGGCGCGATAAATAGCAAATGAACAGCCGAAACAGAGAGGGAATTATAGATGCTTTCCGTATCTTGAAAGGGAAAATACATTACAGTGAATATCACTGAGACGCGATTTCATGCAGAGTGCCATGCAAGAAAAAAAAGAGGAAAAAAAACCAAAACAAAAAAAAATAAAAGAGCAAGTGAAGGGCAAATGAGAGATGGAAGAGGAAAAGAATAGCTATTAGTGTGTGACTTGGAGGATGAGTGGAGGGCACAAAACAAGAGTCTAATTGCCTGACTAATTGGAGCCTTTGTTTCCAGTTTCCCTTCAATGAGCCGAACGGATAGAGAGAGACAAAGGGGCTCGATTGAACCGGATAAGGCGAGACGGGGCTGTGACAGCTAAACAATATTCCGAGAGTATCGCGGCTACACAAACTCTATTGGATTTGGAGTATGAAATATTTATTCGGCTCTGAACTGTATACCGGCTTTTGCCTGTCTCGAAAACTACTGGGAAACTCTTTTCACGGGCTTCATAAAAGATGCCGTTGCGGACGGCGGCTCGGTCCAAGGAAATACACGAATGCCTGCGCGTGCAAAGGAAATACAAAGACTCCCTGAAGAAAGACAGACATATTGACAGAGTCTCACACACACACACACACACACACTGGGCTATGAGAGGCAGGGGGCAAACCCTCAGTACTACCAACCTAGTTTGCAGCGAGCAGAGCCGACGGCTGAGTGAAATGGAGACAGTACTCTCCGTGCCCTTTGATAAACACCAGTTCTCCGCCTCGTTCTCCCTCCATCACCCGCACTCTCCTATCCGCCCGTCTACGGTTTCCACTTTTCCAGTATCTCCTCTCTTTTTTCCCAACTCAATTTCTCATTAACGCTATCTGACTGTCACCCTGTCCCTCTCTCTCTCTCCCTCTCTCTCTCTAATACCCACAGGTGGCCTTTGAATAAAAGAGCGTGCTCAGCGAGTGCTCTCCTCTCAACTGCATTAATGATACCAGTGTTTAGACCTGCCCCAAGGAGACGCACAAACTTCACTTTTCTCTCCCCCCCCCCTCTCCCCTCTTCACTCCATTTCTCATGCGTTCCTCTAATCCATCAGAGAGCTATCACGCTGCTCTTCCCCTGCAGCCTCAATAAATCCTCTTTTTTCCACCCCCCTCCCGTCACCATTCCATCCCCCCCACCCTCATCCATCCCCCCCGCTCTCTCTCTCTCTCTCCTCTTGTATCTTGTCCGTCTCTTTTCTCCGACTTCTCGCGCCGTCTCTTCTCTCCCTCTATCTACCTCTTCTAATCCCTTATCTAATACAGCATTACAGCATCGCTCCTCTTCCAACTCTTTCTCTTCTTTACAGCCCCGAACTCCCCCACTTCACCCACTTCTCGCTTTGATTTTGTATTAACTCCTTTCCCCTCTCTTATTGGCCAGAAGATAACTGAATACATGAGCATGTGAAAAAAAAAAAACATTTATCTCACAAAGCCTCGCTCTCTCTCTGGGGGTTTTGTGTCACAGGGAAACATATGCTCTTTTCATCACGGTGAAATGCAACCATAATTATTACACCCCGTCAAGGTCAAATAACGCTATTAAAGTAAACGCTACAGAGGATTTCTTCACAGGAGAACTCTAAGAGGGACACGATTACACGCTGGCAGAAGAGGAGGGATGATTCACTCGCCTCTGCACAGATCATGTGCGTTGCGCTGGGGGAAAAAAGTGTGCAACGTGTGCACGTGAATGCCCGACTATTGATCCCTTCTCATGACATTTTCATATCTCGACACATAATGAGGATTCACTGAGTCACTTTCCAAATGGCGAACATATCCGCTAGGACATTCCACATCTGCTCAGAATACAATTACTGTGTTTCCTCTGATTTCCTCTGTCATCATTACTGCTTCTGGACAGAATTGGCTCCCGTCTGACGGCCCAGTCGTATTTACACATTTAGCGCCAATCAGACGCCCACCACCACATTCTTTCACAAGTCGAGAGATGTGTGTCCTCCACATCCCAAAGACATTCTGATTAAACATAGGCCACTACACACACACACACACACACACACATAGATTTCTATCTCAGCAGGCTCCCATCACTCATAGAAACAGATGGCGGAGTAAGGGCCTGAGGGAAGAAAGCGGGGAAGAGAAGGCATTGTAGCTCACTGGCAAACAGCTTCATTCTAATTCAACCGCTACAGTGCATCGACCAATTACCTTAAGCGGAGATAGGGCCGAGGTTGGAGAGAGAGGTTGGCATGGAGATTTGCATGTGCAGTCAAACACGATCAGGCATATGTGTGTGTGTGTGCAGGCACGCATGCTCAAAGACACACAGAAACATATAGACACACAAGTCATGAACACACACACATACACACACTTCCAAATAAGAGCTTACGAGACACTGCGGGTGCCACTTTTCACAAGTGCTGTTGAGGTGCTGCCGGTCCCTGCGCTCTATCAGTATTCCTATGATGTCATGAACACTAGTATTATGCTTTCCTCTCTCTCCACTCTGGAGCCTCTTGGCCGGCTAATAGCCAGCAGTGCTTAAGTGATTCAATTATAGATACTGAGAGATCCCACAGCGAAGTAACTGGTCATTCTCTGCAAGGTTTCCCTCATTGTTGCTGGGAACAGCACAGTTAACTCGCTCCCTCCGACTAACATTGGTCTTTGGAAGTCCTCTGTAAAGTCACGTGTATAGAAAAAAAAATGAATAGGGAGAGAAAGAAGGGAAAGGGGGCAAAGGAGAAAGAAAAGCAGAGAAGAACGAAAATAAGGAAGTCAGACTCTTTCTCTCTCTCACAAACACACAGACATACACACACACACACACACATCAACGCCCACATGTCTGGTGGATTGGGTGTAAATGTCATTTCCCACAGTTTGTGAACTGAAAGCTGCTCCTACAAAATGCCAGCGGTGGCATCGCAGATAACCTTGGTATCCGCCTTTCTTCCTCACCGCACCACTGTCAAAGGTCATCAGCGGCCATCTTTAATTTCAGTCATCGTCCCTGAAGGTGAAACCGGCCAGGCGCAAACCACGGCGCAACACACCCACACTTAATGCACACACACACGCACACACACACACAGACAGGCAGACAGACAGACAGACACACGCGTGGTAATACTCAGAAGAAGACACAGGCATCTTTCAATTGACTTTTCCTTTTTGCCTCCTAGCGTGTTCTTCGATTCTGACCTTATTCTCACCAGTCTGACGAGATGAGCCAGCACTCATGTTAACAGACATCCGCTTCCACTGTCTTTCAAACCGCATTCCCTCTCGTCTCCGAGCTCTTGTCGATCGTGCACCAGTCTGCACTGTTCGGGAGATTCTGCAATATTTGAGCGCCGAGCGCAGCGGCAGACCGGCTCAGTATGCAACTCAGCACAGTTCAGTTTATGGAATTTCAGCAAATGTCAATCTCCCCGGTGTTGTCTATACAGCCCGAGGCTCTGGTAGCTGTGTGAGAGCAGAGATAGTGTTGACAGGGTTATCTGGGTTCCTCATCTGACTACTTCACTGTCACTCATCAAGTCGTTGTGACAGCACCTAGCAGGCAGCCGCCAAGCTATCACTGCACAGGTGTGAGCAGTGGCGGAGGGAGACAAATCAAAGAGAGTTACAGACAGACAGAAAGGGTCCAAGATGACACATGTTGGATTTTGTCATTAAAATAGTCATAACGACATATTCTAATGGAAGCAAAAACAAGTGGCTTTTCAGACAGATGTGCGTCTCACTTTGATTTAGTCCAATTTGGGTGTTTTTGGGAGAATATCCTCTCCGGTAGGCGGTCAACTGTTTAGTTACACATCAAATGCAATGGGGGAGAGGAAATAATGAAACAGTACCACTGTGTTGCCGGCAAGGCTACAATAATGGGCCAAATGAAAGCAAGTCACAGGGGTTGTAAAATGTATTGCTGATAGTTGTTACCACTATTCATTTGATAATGTATATAAAATCCTACACTGACCAGTTTTAATGAGATGAAGTGAAAAAGAAAAAAAAAAAGAAGAAAAAAAGTGCTCAGGGAGAGGAAAGAAAGAAGCTGATAGAGAAAGAGATGGAGAGAGAGAGAGAGAGAAAGAGAGAGAGAGACAAAGGGTAAATGAGTAGGTGGCACAGTGAGTCAGGAGATGCCAGGATAACAGACATGGGGGAGTATAGATGGAGCGTTTTAGTAAGCCATACAGTCTTGGAGTTTTGTGCTGCAAACTTTGACGGTCTCTGCAGGGTTTCCAACTTTTGAACTCAGGTGAAGATCTGTCGCTCTTACTTTCTCCTGAATTCTTTTTTCTGCTAACACACACACACACACACACACACAAACAAACACACACTAAATGGCGTGAGTCATTGCCTCCAGGTGGTCATAGCCAGGTGGTGTGGACTACCAGATCTCCCTAACAGGTGTACCGCTCTAACTTTCCTGTCCGTCCCATCTATTTAAACCACCACCTAGGGCGGACTGCGCACGCCGCGGCAACAGGACGGCCACGCCCCATTGGAGTGGAGAGGGACGGGCATTTGGAGAAAAGCATCGTAGGTGTTTTGTCAAAGCCTGCTGATGGAAAGTGGCTCTGCCCTGCTGTCACTGCTGCTTGCTGTTTTTCTTCGGCTTCAAAGCAATAGCTCTCAAACACACACACACACACACACACACACACAAAGCCCTTACCCGATTACAGACTTAAAATCACCCCCCAAAATCGAATTGCTGTTATGACCCTGCCTTGAGAGAGAGAGAGAGAGAGAGAGAGAGAGAGAGAGAGAGAGAGAGAGAGAGAGAGAGAGAGAGAGAGAGAGAAAGAGAGAGAGAGAGAGAGAGAGAGTGGAGTGCTCCTAAGAAGAACAGACCTCCTCCTTAAATAGCTTATCTGTCTCATCAGCTCAGCTTTAGCTTGGGTGGGACAACACATGGAAACTCCCCAAGCACATCAATATTTTACATGTCTGCTGTTATCCACATATTATATGTCTGTGTGTGTGTCCTGTAGCAAAATGGGGCGATGGTTTAGTTACTGTACATGTTGCATTGTCATACCCCTCTCTCTCTCCTGGTCTTTCCCATCTCTTTCCACTCTCATCTGTCTAATAAAGGCGAACATTCCAAAAAATAATCTTTGCCACTGTATCATGTATCATGGGACTTGGTGACACAGAACCAAGGTAAGAGACCACTTAGGCTCTGCTGAAGGGGCCAATTTGAGATCGACACCTATTTCTAAAAAGCACATTAATCAGAAGGTTTGAATTCTTTAGCTATCAGAGGCCAGGCAATCCATAAATGCAACAGTTTTATCGGTGAATACACATATCTACTCTACCCATCTACAGCTGTGACACACAAATAAAGGATGAAAGAAAATAAGAATTGAAGAGGAAGACATAAACAAGACCAGTTTGCAAGTTTGCATTTAGGTATTTGTCCCAAAGGTTCATCTCGGCAGTTCATCTTGTTGGTTGTTTGGTTCGTTATCAGATTCTGGGACGGGGCCCTCCATCCTTCACAAATCTATAGTTTGAACTCCACTTGAAGGAGCTGAGAGAGAAGTTTTATCTGGGACATGCGCAGGAGGCGTGTCGTAACCATTTGGTCAATCAATAAGCTTGTAGCAGGAATGTGATCCCAGTATTACGACGCAATTCTGAAACTATGCCTGTGGTACATAGTAGTAACACATTCCTGGTGACTCAAAATTAATTATTGATTTGTTTTACACCAAACATGGCAATGTTATGCGCATTAAAAATGAAGTTAATTACAGGAGCGTAAAAAGCATGTTCCACACTTTGTTAAATAATCAAACACTGGGCACATTTCTCCATTGAGCCCTTAGCAGAAAGCTCAATCGAAGTCTGTTGTTGGGTAAATTTTGAGAGTTTTGCACAGAGTGGGAAATACTCCTAATATTCCTAATATTCTGTGCACAGTCGAGGAGCGTTTACACCAGGTCACTCTCCAGTCAGGTGATCTGGACCCCTGGGGAGCACAGGGCCGTGACCAGGCCATACTGCTGTTTAGGTCCATTTGATCACAGATCCTTTGATTAGTGCGCAGAGTGGAGATCCTGTGGGAAACTGTTTTGACTTCATTAAAATGCAGATTAGTTTCTTTTGGAAGATTTGTTTGGTTGAAGCCCATGATGGGTTTTCCCTTGGGGCTGCTGGTGGGTCACACCCAGCACCCTGGGTGTGACCCACCCTCTACTACAGTCCATTAGTGTCTGGGCAGCTGAGTGAGAGAGAAAGAGTGAGAAAGAGAGAGAGTGAGAGAAAAAAAATGCACTAGTCACTAGTGCTTATTTTTTTTTTGTCACTAGTCACAATTTTGCCAGTTACTAGTCTAAAAAAAAAAAGTAAATTACAATAGTGCTAGTCACTATTGTAATTTACTTCTATTTTTTTTAGTTACTAGTATCTAATTTTTATTTTTGCCAGTAACAATTATGTTGTTACTAGTAAAAAAAAATAAGCAGTTTTTTATTTTGAATACTATGGGGCTATACATTTTAGATATCAACTTTTCATTCACTTTTTTCATTTCACTAGCACCTGTTCAGTTAGAACTGGTATCTAGCCTGCCATAGAGAGCTCAAGATGCAGTGTGTGTGTGTGTGTGTGTGTGTGTGTGTGTGTGCGTGTGTGTGTGTGTGTGTGTGCGTGTGTGTGTGTGTGTGTGTGTGTGTGTGTGTGTGTGTCAATGTGTGTGGGTGCGTGCTGCAGCAGCCGTAGATTGCAGCGTGCAGAGACCCCCAACAGGCGAGTGAAGTGCTTCCAGTGAACTTCTCAACAACAATACGTTTCATTCCCTGACAATATGATTCAACCCTGCAGCAGCCATTAGTCACTGTTCAGTCAGCTCTACTGTAGCAGGCAGCACAGCTCCAATGAACAGAGACATATAAATAACCACAGTCCAAGCCACAGAAACACCCTTTCTAAACCTGAAATGGGAGGTTCTGTTGTGTTTTGTTCTGCTCTGCTCTGTTCAGTTTCATTTCTGATGGTTCCTCTCCATTCGGTTGTGATTTGTTCAGCTCCATTCCTTTATCTTCCACTCTGTTTGGCTCTGTCCCATTTCATCCTGCTCTGGTCCCAATGTGCTGATAACGAGGAACAGTAGCATGTAAACTGTGAAGGCTTTTTTAAGGTGCATCTTTGACCAAGGCCACTCCTCAAAGCAACACATAGTTAAGCAGAACTTAACTGTGGCAGAGTGGATTTTTTTTTAATGCGTTGAAATGACCCTGAACATATTCTTCAAACAACAAAAAGTAAAACAGATTTTTTCAGAAGAGCACATCCAAATATTGTCATATTGTGATACTATAAGCTAACAACAGCTTGAACTACAGAATTGTGAAAATTCTCAGTCACTGAATCAGTTGCATGTCAAGGATAGTGTTTTTTTGTGGATAACTGATGGGTCCAGGACAGGCAGGAGATGACAACTCTTTTATTCTAAATTGCAGAACTCTGCAATTTTCTGCAATTATTCTAAATTGCAGAACTGACAAAATTCAACAAGATAATCATGCTGTCAATGGGCTAGCCGTCGCTACATCTATAATGTAGCTTGGCTTTCCATCTGCAAAACACACTGTTAGCTTCTAGAAACACTTGATTTCACTTTTCTGTTCAAGTATTTGTTTACAAATGTTTCAAATTTCCAAGGGACAAGATCCATCTAGTGACTGATTATTATTGCTTTACACATGGTCTGATGCAGAGATTTTTTTTTTGAAAACCAGGCCTTGTTCTGTTCTGCTCTCCTAATATGCTCATTTCTATTCTACTCTACCTAATCTAAAAGAGCACCTTTTATAAATGCCTGGCATTTGATCATGCTGCAGACAATTTGCCATGCTCAACAGCTTTGCTATAAACAGGTCTCGCCTAACGGTGTGTGAGGGCTGAAGGTGGCACAGTGTGCCATAAGAACATATGGAAGATGACAAACTAATTGCCTTTGCTGTGTGATGTTTCAATAAAGTCATCAGATGCGGAGAGGCATTTAAAATGGTACGGCGTTTAGCTCAGACACACACACACACAAATGCACAGATGCATGCATTTGCTCGCACGGAAATATATGAACACGCTCTCTCACGCTCACCCACACACAGGAACATCAAACCAGAATTTGCCTAATTATCTTAAGCCAGACTTTCACACCGACTTTGACACACTTCCCCTAAAGCATGTGAGAGTACAAAGCTATAACATGAAAATGGATTTGACTGAATTGACTTCAACCCCCCCCCCCCCCTTCCATCTTTTCCAACTGTTTCATCTCAGGTGCTTACTATTCCATGACCTGACAGTAGAATCACATCACTTTACACATCAGGGCAGATAAGATGAAAAGATTTTGAGAGAAGATATTACTGAGCACGAACTGGTGTGTGTGTGTGTGTGTGTGGCTGTGTGTGAAAGGTGATATCACTGTTGTATCAGATCTCAGTGAGGTATAGAGAGCCCATTACTAAGGCCTGCTCTCTGCAACACCTCTCCTGGTGGGAGTCATTTCATTACTGCCAGCATGTCTCCTATACACATACAAATACATTCTGACAGACATACACAAATCAACCACACACACACAGACACACACACACACAGTAAAAAGCTAACAAAACCACACACACAGTAACAAACTCACACAGACACATTAACTAACTCACAAAACCACACACACACACACACACAGATCACAAAACATGCGATGTCACACACAAAGTCCTCCCCAGCAGACCCTTTTTAATGTCCCTGCCATATTCCGGCTCCACGCTTGGTTACTCTGTTGTTGTCTTGTTACTGTTGGGGAACGAGAGTCGCTTGTCAGACAGGAAGAGAAAATAGAAAACCTTTCAACCACCGCCTCCCCTTCCTCCTCCTCCCCTCTCTTCTTCTTCTTCTACTTCTCCCTCTTTTGTCGTCTCTCTGTTCTCCCTTGTAGTCTGCCGTGCCTGCTGTGTTAACAAGACCCGGTGTATCCTATGCAGACACAAACACTCGCACATCATGCCGCCTTGGCCTGTGCTCAGCCCCTTATGGGATTAATGAGTAATTCTTAATTCATTACATAATATGTGATGTGTGTGTGCGTATGTGCATACACCTTTACAAGAAAAGGCATAATGTGCAACAGACATATAATTTATGGTTTGCAATGAGCTTTTCCCTTGGCTCTATAGTTTAATAATCCCCCCCGGAGTGCTACATAAAATGATGGTGGGTGGCGGTGGGGATAAGTCCTTGTCATCTTCTACACTTTGTACACTCTGTATTTACATAGTTTTAAACACCAGGCTTTTATTGGTGCTCCTACATCAGCAGCCTTGGAGTGATGCAATGAGTCACAGGTTTTTTTTTTTATTAATAGCAGCACGAATACTGTAATCAAAATACTGGTTACAGAAAGGTCGATGCAGAGAATGTAAATTCATGCCATCAGGTTCATTCCCTGAATGTGTTTCACTCATTTTTTTGATTAGTATTTTTTGGTTGATGGCATGATTTTACGTCAAATGCTCCTTAGTGACCAGTAGGAAGCAAAAAATTAGGGCCTTGAACTTGGATTTCTTACTTCACACTAATTAAAAGATTCCAGTAGTTGACATCATACTGTATCTAAAATCCATGACTTGATGTAGAAATGCTTTTTAAAAAGAGGCATGTTAAATGTAAGCAGTCATTCAACATTAACAAAATGTGACTTGTCTTAATACATACAAATCAACAGCTTTCATTCGTTTTTGTGTGTGTTTCTGCATTATACTTTACTGTGTGTTTTTGTCACCCAACTTGTACCATTTAGGGGTGCTAGAATATTCCGAACCTGCACTGCATTCACCATTGGCAGTGTGTGTGAATAATTTAACACAGCACTAAACAGCTTGTGCTTCATCCACTTAGGCAACACATGCAAAAACCCAAAGGAATAGGAGCACTGTTCCAGGATCACTTATCTTGTTGCGTAAACACACAGACTTCACAATGACTTACAAAGCAAACTGGCCTCGTATCGGTCCTTGATATTAAAAGGTACTTTATGCAAAAGCAGCTCCTGGTGATTAGGAAGAGGGATGTGTGGGAGCTGAGAGGAGCGGATGGGTTAACACATTCTCAAATTACATTCAGAGAGACGTCTTTCTGCCGTTATGAACGTTCACACTCGAAGACCTTACGAGAACACCACCATATGCGTTAATTCCCGCATATACATACAGTGAGGCACACACACACGTACACACACACTCTACCTGCTCTCCAGTGGCCAGTGAGCACTTGAGCCAACAATTTTCTGTGGTATGCGCGCAGTAAAAGCCTCTTGAAGCGATTATGTTACAAAGGAGGCTGGAGACGTCCTTTTTTTTAACAGACATGAATGGACACAAGAGCACTCTACAAAGAGCATCATTGGTACAGATTGCTACTTAACAAGGAACACAGGGACAGGAAGGCTCTTTACCAGGAACAGTCACAAGACCGGTCCTGAGAGAGGCTACAGTGGAGGGCCGTATTTGTCAAGATTAGGTCTACTTAAATGTTAACAGGGGTGTTTTTTTTGTTTTTTTCTGGAGTCTCCGTTCTAGTATGAGAGTGAAATTACCGTGCCAGAGAGAATTGTGTGTGTGGTTGTCACAGGTACTTACTGCACAGACTTGGAGGACTGGGACCTGAATTTGCTGAACTCGCCGGGAGCGGTCCACTCTGTACCCAGCTGCAACACACAGAGAGGAGACACAGATCAGAGAGAGTGTGAAAAAAAAGGGGGGGGAGGGAGAGAGTGTGTCTGTGTGAAACTGGAGAGGATGAAAAGAGCATAAGAAATGTTGTGGCGCAATTTATATTTGAGGAGTGTTCATCTGAAAAATGTTCCGCAGATATCACCTTTGTGAGCATAGAGCAGCAGCTTTATAATTAGCAGACATCCAGTGTGTGTGTGTTGGGGGGGTGCTGTCTGAAGTAGCGTCACATGTAAGGGAGTAAGGTCACAAACAGCCGGACCTTGCCAGCTCCTTTTCTGCTTGCATCACGATGGGTGAATTGGAACGGACCTTGCGACATCCAGAGAGCGCTTGCCTTGTTATGATGGGACGGCAAATGAGGAGTAATTGGGAAAATGAGAGAATTTGCCCGGAGGCGACGGGGAGAGTCAATCGGGAGGCGAGTTCTGATGAGCTAAGTGAGCAAACAGACAAGAGCTAATAGCTATAAACAGAAAGAAAATGAGAATGAGCGATTCTCTGCCAATGCAGACTCTAAGAAGCCGGCTCATCGGGACCACTGGGGGTCTCGTTTCAGCCCTGCAGTCGAATCAGTACCCATTCATTTCCTCAGCAAGCCAAGGCGACTAATTAGGGCCCCTGCTGCTGCTGATCCATAATGAAAGAATGAGGCTAAGATCACAGTGGGCATGCCTTTAATTGTTTGTGTTGGCCACACTTCTGGTTTTGAAGCTGGTCAGGAACACTGTGGTGTGTGGTGACAGATCACAAGAGCCTTTCTGCTTGTAAATAGCTACTGATCCTCACTCTGGGTACCAGAATGTTTCATGCAGAACGGCACACACAGTACGGCGCACACATACAAGATATGGACAGACGCACACACGCACACATAGACACAGCCAAGACTGCTTTGTGCATTTCAACAAACATAAAATGGCACCTCTGAATGTGTTTACTCGCATTGGAAGAGAGCCGTTTTGGGAAGAAAACCTCAAAAACAGGCAGTGATGTCTGTCCAAAAACCAAGCGGGCCCCTGGCAAAGCGAACGCCTCTGAGCGCCTCTGTGAAGCAGTTGGCTGGAGAGGAGCAGGACACAATGTGTGCTACTGTGCCTTCATTCTGACGCCCACAGCATGCTGCCGTAGTACATTTCCACACCAACAGTCACCTCACATAAACCTCCTCGGGCTCAGAGGAAGGAAGACCGGAGAGACTAAAGTCACCGGGCGAGGTGAACAACATTTAAATGAAACAGTGTAAATGAAATAGTATTTTTAGTTCTCTCAGCTCGCACAGTGTGGTTTACTAAGTTTCCACATTACAAATGCAACCTTCCTTGAAAAACAAAACAAAATTAAAATGAAAAAATATTTATTGACATTACTGCACAGCCCATTTTCCAGTGTTAATAAGTTTTGGTTTTTCAGTGACAATTATTTGGGGTTGACTCATACAGCTGATACGGCTCCGAGGCAGATGATCAAAACTATGTAAAAGTGTTAAATAAATTCTGATGGGTGTAAACTTACATAAACACTGGCATAGTGTTGATTTTTACGCTCTCAGAAGTGAATTAACACTGTGTATCACTTTCTGCGTGCGTCTGTTCGCACAACAGATGCTTGCCAGTTCACTGCAATCTCTGGATTTTAGAGAGCGGGAAGCCCCGTCTGTGTTTTTATGACAGTAGAACTATAAAGAGAGAGAGGTACCAGGATTTAAACTGCAGTCAATGCCAGGACCGGGGTCCTACCAGTTCCACACTCCCATCATTGAGATCCCAAATGAAATGTGCTAAATTTTGTTTGCAGTGGAACAGATAGCATGTGTGGTAAATTCTTCCATTGCGGGTGATCAACTAAAAATACTTGAGGGGGACGACAACAAGTACAAACAATCATATTTAAATGAGGTTTTTGCCTGTTGCTTTCAACCATGGAGAGGTTCAATGAAAACTGTTAAAAATCATTAACTTCAGTAACTAAATATTCAAATGCAATCATTAATTGACACATTTAATGATCATTTCATTCAGTTTTTAGTAAGTTTTATTAAATGTATCATTTAAATGTAAGTTTAATTAGTCATTTTATAAAAATGTTTTGAAATGGATATATGAATCAATCAATAATAATTAATCACTGAACTACTATGATAATAAAACTGGCACAGGAGAGCCTGCATCTTGCATGACTCCTATGGGTGACTGGCAGTAAATCATCCCTTAGTTCTTCCAAAAGTCCTTAAAGCTCATTGCCTGACGGTCGATATGTTTGTATTATTTTGGCTTCTGGCGTTTCAAACATATTTACACGGTTGGAAAACACCCGTTCTCCATGAATTCCCTGATTTAGCCGCAGCCGACGTCTCCTTCTCGCAATCAGAGCTGCCATCTCTGAATGGATGTCTGATGAATACCTGCTCTCCCTACGTCTTCTATTACACAGGCAATTACCTTTCCCGCAATTACTTTCAGTCTAGGTAAATCGCATTAGACGTGCAAATTAATTACATACTCTCCTCCCAATATTTTGCACATTCTGCCTAAAACGCCCAACATTCCATATTCATTAAGACAAACCCGACAGAATGGAGCAGGGCTTGTATTTTGTTCATTTTGAGTGACACAATCCTCTGCACACCCTGGTAGTCGATCAGCCTCATTGCTTTTCTGCCAGTGGTAACAGTTTCGTACATGTTTTTACACACGCAACCTTTAGCAGATCAGGCCAACAGTGTAGTCATCATTTTTGTTTTTTAGAAACCAAGGAAACCAAGCCTAGATGTGTTAACGCAGATCACAGGTTAGAATCTCTGCTTGCAGAACTCAAGTTCACACCCTGGTGAACTTTAACGAACATTATCCTCTATTACACCCCACTCCCCCGCTCAGGACTCTTATCAATATATTCCAGTGACCTTATGAACTTTACTAAACATTACCACCTAGCAGCAACATAATTTTCATCTGGTGCAGTAGTGACTTTAACCCTTACTGTATAGCCATAACTGTGATTATTTTAAAACTGCAATACTTGAATTCTATGCACCATATACCTATACCTACATGCTGAACTCCCATGTAAAGTAATCCCTATTATCCCTTATTAATACCCGAATACTGTGATTCTGTTAATGCTGGAGTTTTTTTTAATTATTTTACATCAGTCACTATACTACTACTGTTAATACTGCATTGCACTGTTACAGGTTTTTTTTGGTTTCACTTTGTACATACAGTATGTATGGTAAACTGAAGTTAGAATAATATAAAACTTAATTTTCTAAATAAATAAATAAAAACTCAAAGTCCTGGAATGTTTATTTGAATATATCAGTTTTCATTACGTTTTGTTCAGCTCCTCCTGACTGCTGGCTGGGCTGACTGCAGAAACTCACACAGTAGAATCTCATTTAAGATAATCTCCCTCAACAGAATCATCACTAAAATAAAATCTCTGTCATTGCATTTTTTAACAGTGGCAGCCAGCTTCCACAGAAAGCCAAATTGCTTTGACAAATCATCGCTGAATGGGGCAGGCAATTAAAATCTGCCAAAGCATAAGAGAAAAAAGTAGAAAACTATTGAACTATAAAACTTTGAACTGAATGTAAATGGAAAACTTGCGAGACAATACTGTTGAAAATGTCTCCGGCACAAGTTTACATTCTCTCAACGAGTGATTTTTCTTCCTGAAAGAGCTGTTGTTCACCAGATGAAAAAGACAGTGATGATCACACAGTAGAAGCGCCACTGCAAAAAAAGATATCCATCTCAACAAGTCCTGTTATCTAGTACTGAGTGATAAAACTTATTTTTCTTAAAACAATTGAAAAAAATCTGCTGACGGGTAAGAAACAGAGAGATAAATTCAGTTGTTTCCAAAGCAAATCAATGAGAAAATTGAGAAAAGTTATCTCACCCTTGGCTGAATTTTTGACTTCTTTTTAAAAAATTATGAATTTAAGACTGGATACAAACCATAATGACTTTCATGTGAGCATTGAGAAATCACAAGTGTACCCAGAGCTTCGCCCACTGGCTGCTCAAACCTAGATTACATCTAACTTAACCTTGAACACCCACATGGACTTCCTAATCAAAAATGGCATCTACAAATGAATCATGCAGCAGTGCAAATGCAGTCGGTGAATTCTGAGCAATTGGTAAAAATGTACCCATTGTTTCATGCAAACTAGACTGAAGAGGATGTTTTGGAAGCTTTGGAGTTCAAGGTTCATGTTTTGAATATGAATTTCCCGTGGATGTCGATGCATTTCTTTCACTTTCAGTTTAAACAGGCTTTCAGTTTAAACAGGCTCCATTCCAAAGTGCTTTGGATTAATAATATGCTATTGTGATCAATGGTATGAAAATGTAAAATGAGGGCGTTTGATTTGAAACAATTAATGTGCAGTTCCACACAAGGGAGACAATCAAACTTTAAATGCCAAAGAGTTTTAAAGGGTGTTCTCTCTTTCTTCCCTGTTCAGATGATTAACCATCTGTGTGTGAACAAAGGCGGTGATCAAAGACATTGTTACAAGGACAAAAACACGTACAGTAACTCAGCTCTCATCTGAAAGTGGCAGATGTTCTCTGAGGTACGTGCATACGCGCAGTATAGACATACACACACGCACACACACACAAATATACACACACATGTGATTTCCCACCGAACAGTGAGTCATCTGTTATTGGAAATGGCATAGCCTCACTAGTGTAGGCGGGAGGTAAATCACAGCAAGAACAAGGAGGCAGGCAGCCAGGCAGTCATTACTGAGGGGTAACACACAATCACACATATACACTTACATGCACACACACATGCACACACACTTCTTTACACGTCTTAAAACACACCCTCACTCTGACATATTGTCATATTTTGCTGTTACTTCAGAAGTCTGCTCAGAGAAATAAGGCAGGGAACTTGGGGACCCAATTTCTCCAAACTAAAAGCAGACAAACAACCCAGACATACACCAACCTTGCTCTAACTTCACACACCCCCACCCCGCACCCACCCGCCCCGCAACACATTTTCTTTCTCTCTCTCTCTCTCATGTGAACTTTACCCACATATGTGGGTACCTTGAGAAAACTCATTTCAGATGGCCAGTGGCCCTGAAACGCTGGAAAGTAAAACGCAAAACAGGGTCAAGAAATGTGAGAAATATGGGGGTGTAGCGGAGCTGTGGAGTCATTACTCCTCTCTCCATCGTCTCCTTTTCATCTACACCTGCTCCTGTTTTTTTTCTTTTCTCTTCTCCGTGTGAAGAGAAGAGCGAGGACGAGAGAAAAGTAATAGAGCAATAGTGGAACTGTGAGGTGAATTCAAAGTGCTGTTCTCCTTTCCTTATTCTGTCTCTCTTTCTCCCAGTGAATTTTATTTTTCCAATTAAAATTATACTGAAAAATAAGTTACCAGCCCATTTTTACACAATGACAAGACAAAACATAGATGCAATATAATGAAATGTAAGCAACAATAGTTAGAATATATAAAAAAATTGCATATTTATTTCTACTGTTGCAAGAGACAAAGAACATTTGAAAAACTTTTACATGAGATCATATTAATGAAGGTTTTTATCCCCTTTGGCATATTTGAGAAATGTAAGTGCACAACATATCTGACTCATGCATCACTCTGCCCCTCTCAGCTCACACACTCCCCAGCCTATCACTAATCAAGCTGTTTGCAAACTTGAAGTAGCTTATTGATCCAGCTGCTTATTTACTTTATTGATCCCAGGAATACTGATAAATCATCTGCTTTGATGTGCACTGTTAAGCCAGCCACAAGTTTCAAGCAGCAAACTTTTCTGGCCTTGACTTACTGGTCTAGGAAGGACAAAAAAAGCAAAAATTAAAAAGTAAACAAAAACTAATAACTAAATATCAAACTGATCCAAAATTAATATGTTTAATATTAATGTTTTAGTCAATGGACTGAGACTAAAACTAAATTGAAACTGACGGCAAAAGTAACACACATCTCATTACTAACAGTGACCAAGCCTTTGTCTCTCCACTGAGAACGAGCAGCTACTGCTGTCTACTGTCATATTGATTACAGCTCCCTGACCTAATTTCCTCTGTGTGTGTGTGTGTCTTTTAGTGTGTGTTTTCTGAACCAGACAAAATAAATAGCACTACCCATGTGACATACATCAGTGCCCACCCTCTATCTGCACACATACACGTGCACTACATTAGTGCATTCACACACACACACACACACACACACACACACACACACACACACACACACTAAACCACAGCCACCACTTTTCTTCTTTGTTCTCTGGGATTTCTATTTTGGTAAGGACCCCAAAACATCATAAAAGCATAGATCACACTCATTCTCTCTCTCACACACACACACACACACACACACACACCAAGACTGTGCTACTTCTGAGTCTCTCTCGCTATCAGACGAGCTGCGGTCTGGCTCGGTGGGAAGCACTGTGGGAGCTGGCTGGACATTCTGATTGAGAGAAATCTCATTACAGATTAGCTGTGGGCACAAAATATGATTAATGCCAAGGCAGGCCAATGGATGATCCTCGCCCACATTATGCACATATGGGTGCGGATAATGTCCCAGCAGGGCCGAGGAGAGTGTCCTTATTACGCAGACACCCCCCCCCCCTCCTTTTCCACCTGTGTGTCTGTGTGTGTATGTGTATGTGTGCGTGTGCGTGTGTGTGTGTGTGTGTGTGAGACAGAGATGGTCCCTGGGGTAAAAGGCCTCCGTAGACAACCTGCATGGGGAGGAACTGGAGGTGTGTGTATGTATGTGTGTGTCTGTGTATGTATGTGTGTGTGTGTGTGTGTGTGTCTATGTGTGTGTGTGTGTGTATGAGACGGTCCCCGGAGACAAGGGTCTCTGTAGATGACCTCATCATTTCAGTGCGATGTCCTGTGGGGAAGCAGCAGATATCAAGACACATCCGGAGTGACTCATTCCAACGCTGGCCACGAAATGCTGACGGGAGTCTCCACGGAAACGCCACGGAGACGCTGCAGCTCCCTGCCTCTCGTCCTATCACGGCTGAACGTCTGATGGCAGCACATTCCATATATAGCCGGTTCACTATCAAGGCCTACAGCGGCTGGTGCTGCTGTGGCCACAGACATAAAATAACAAGCCTGTAAAATATGATGTGTATTTTTAGGGCAGTGGCTCAGGTCATAAATAGAGCAAGAATTATAAGGGTCCTGTGTGTTAAGAGTTTAAACTCCGATTGAACAGGGTTTTGCTGGAGGTTTTCCCTTAGGCAGGTTCAAGGGTGAGAAAAATAACACTATCTGCATCTCAAAACATCTCAAAACCTGATCTGCTATTTTGAAAGCTTCATTTGAGCGATAACACATTAATACAAAGTTATTTATTTAAGCCATTAAATCATCATCAATAATACCATCACAGTACATTAAACATGCCACGAAGGTCCTATTGAAAATTCAGATGTCTTAAACCCTTCATTACTTCAATTTCACATAGCACGACATATATGGTATCGATGGAAAGACTGGAATCTCTTCTTTCATTTAAAATTGAGCCCTATTGATGCAAGCTATCAGCTATGGGTTATTAGGAAAATTTCAACAGGAGAAGTGGAGAATAAAGTTTTAACCTTCTTTACAGTTGGAAGACTCAACAGCAGGCTTGGCAGTAAACCTTTTTTCAGATTAGTAAAGCACTGCTTTGCCTGCTTTGGGCATAAAATCACATAAGTTTGCTGTGCAAAGGCATCAGTATGGATACGTGACATCCTCTTCAGCTTACTTCTTAGCTATTTCAGCTATTTCAGGTCCTCTTTCAAAAGAAAACAAAATCTTTATTCCTTGCAATGAGAGGAAACCATTTCCATCTTGCACTTCTCGATGAATATAAAGTTTTGCTAAAATCAGCCAGACAGATGGGTCACATAATGAGGAATGGAGGAGAAAGTTAGATTTTATCTGTGAAACACAATGTGTCCCCGAACACAGGGGAGGCAGCCGGGCCTGTCTGTCAGCTAATGGCAGAGTGAATGATCCCTGGCCATAGCGCTGCTCCCCTGCCATTACCTAGATGATATTTCTCCACTGCTAAATGTCACATCAATATTCACCGCCGGCTAATTAATCTCAGCTCCCATGGAACTTGGTGACATCTCACATCCGGTTAGAATACAGATGGCTCCGCGGCCGGACCTTTGCTCTTAATGCTCCTAGCACTCATACGGCTCAGTTCAAATACTGTGAAGCCTCATGCATCCTTCCATGTTACATTTTTTAAAGGGTTTTCACCAACAAGCGGCGCAGCTTGACTTTTATTCAATTGCGGTCAGAGGGTGCTTCAAGGAGAGGAGGAAAGGGGAAGGGTTTGCACAGGACGTTCTGCAGGAGGATTTAAGTCGACCCGATGTGGAGCTGTGTGCTGGAGGCGAGCAGTAGCGTGAGCGTCAGGGTGGTGACATGAGGTGAACGGGTGATTACTCAAGACAAACAAGGTCAAATCTCTTGGTCTCTCTGCGTTTGTCTCTCCTGTTGCTATAAGGTTGAGCCCCGGTCGAATAAAAGGCTTATGTCAGTGACGGGCCAGGACTGGATGTCCTAACTCATGGCAACAGTCTAAGTCAACAGTCTAAGTCAGTTCATGTCATCAGATCATGGGGATGTTAGGGCTGGGCGATACTCACAAAATCAAATATCACAATATTTTAGACCTCGATAGTCAGTAATAAGTAATATGGATATGATGAGCAGGTAAAGCCAATCACTGTTCATTTTACTCAGGCTAATAAGTTCAGAAAATTGTATCACTTTAGTGTAACACAGCCTTTAAGACCAGGAAGAAGTAACAAGTAACAAGTTATTTCACAATATAACGATAACCAAAATCCCAGACGATATCTAGACTCATATCACAATATCGATATTATACAATATATCGCCCAGCCCTAGGGGATATTAGTCTAATTAGTTTTGATTTTCACAACACCATGGATAACTTTTCTAGAAGAACTTGAGCTCTGGTACAAATAGACCTATTATTGTGTGTGTGTGTGTGTGTGTGTGTGTGTGTGTGTGTGTGTATGTGTGTGTGTGTGCATGCGTTTATGCAAGTTTAAACCACAAGTCACCCTGCTTGAGTTATCTAAGCTTGAATATCATATAAGACAATGAAGTCCTGATGTAGTCTAATGCAAAGGGGTTTGGTTTCCCTGTACATACTGTACTGTGGAGGCACCTCCCCAGAGGTCTATATTATACAAAGGCTTTTAGCTATTTAAATCGTGACATTGAGGAGTTTGAAACTATTTTAGGCCTCCAGTGACTCAGTTTCTTCCTGCAGTAAAACTTTGTTGCTAAGCAATATTAGTCAAAACTGTGGAAATGTATTCATTGTCTAGCAAATGTCTATCTAGTGAACTTACTGAACATCAGAAAGAATAAGCAACATCGGGATGGCATCGTTATGTGGTTTTATTATACAAGAATGAGGCACAGCTCAGTACTTACCCGTCCTACATAGACCAGCAGCCTGGCGTTGAGAGGGCTCTCATCAGGACTCAGCCAGAACTCAGAGTTATCATCAGACGAGACCGAGAACTGGAAATCACCTGGAGGGAAAAACATGATCAAAGTCTGTGTGTGTGTCTGTGTGTGTGTGTGTGTGAGCAGATATGTATGACTGTATGCATCTTGAGAGTTTGGATTCAGAGATAGGACGAATCCTCATAAAAATCTGCACCCTTGATCTGTCCGCCCAAACCAGGGGGGTCAGAGATGACACTGACATCAAAGTTTAACTGCAATTGCATTTCCACTCCACATTAAACAACTAGGTAAATGGAAATTAACACTTGTGGAGTAGTTAGATAATGTACGTTAGCTAGGAGCATCAAAAGTGGATAGTCAGGATACTTAACCTCTGTTTTGAAAAGTAAGACGTGCATAACACTTCGTAACAACATGATTTGCCATCTTTATAAAGGATAATGTGAGGGGGAACAGGGAAGTGGTGTGTGTGTGGCAACATATGTTTTGCAAGGGAAAGAGTAATCCTACTCATACTCCTGTGAGATGCATTTTAATACCAGATGTAAATGTGACATGGTTAAATCTAGACATAATTCAGAGATGAGGTGTAAAGGGACCCTATGTGTGTATCTGACTACATCCAGATTCATGAGGAAGCAGTGGCCTTTTTATTGATACACTAAAAGCCTAGGGCAAGCATTAAGGTCATGTGACTTTTTCTAGCCTCTCTAATCCGTAGAACTACCAAGTTTACTAGCTGAAAAAGTGTTTGCTGTGAGGCAAACTTAGCTAATTCACCACTCAATCAATGCAAAATAGCTTCTAAATGTTTCTGAGTGGCAGTGTGAGGTGAAGAGTACTTGTTAGTGTACTTGTTGAGATCCTGGATACTGAAGAGAGTCTGACCTTTGAGCCCTCAGCTGGAGAGAGCCTTAGCGGCCACGCAAGCAACACGAGAGGCCAAAATGAATGTTAATCTAATTAATAACTTCATATTCTGCAATTTGTCTAAGGGCACTCATGCGTTAAGGCTTTTCAGTTACCATGGCAACTGTGGTCGGGGTAGGGGAGTAAGGGTGCTGCAATAAGATTTAGCTATAAGGTCTCAGGCACTAGGCTTTAATAAAAAATATGAATATCCACCATATTAGTGGCTCTAGAGCACTTGGATTAAGGGGGCTACGGAAACTGTCTACTCCACCGAAGGACACTTGCTCCAGGGCCCCGAGCCTCTGGGGAGGGACTGACTAATATGATGAGCTAGTTACCATCTCTGTAAGGGTGAAGGAAGCCAAATATTCTCAGGCCATAGTTCTTCCACTTAGGAGCCACTGCCAGCTTCTTCACTATGGTTCTTGTCTGCAATAGAAAAATACACAGAAATGTAACGTGGATCACACTGAAAGAACAGAACACAGATACAAGTAGAAAAAGCTTTAATAGACAATTTTCTATGTGAATAATGTGAGTGAATGGTACTGCAGTATCAATATTGCCTGGGTCCAGACCTTTGAATCTGCCCACTCCACCGAGTTGACTGATTCTGGTCTGGCATCGTTACATGAAACAGCGGTTTCTCCCGGTTGAAAAAGTGATCGGTCCAATGAGCGCCGGGGGGGGACTAACGATTAGCCAATCAGCGCCACGGGCGGGACTAACGCCGTTGACAAGCTGTTGTCAAGCTGTGTGCCGGAACCAAGGAGGAGTAATAACAACAATGGCGACCGCTATAGACAAGATAGACGCTGCTATCGAGGCTGTTCTAAATCGATTAAAAGTCGTCGTACTTTGTTTTTACTTCGCTCCGTGTTGTCAAAGATACTCTATACTTTCTGAACCGCCTCTGGTGTTGTCATGGCTACGCATCAGTGTCGACTTGAAATGACGTTAGATTCAGGCGGATACGTTGGTCTCTAGTGATTGGTTAGGGAAAATCGAATCCCCCTCCCCCACGGAAATGGGTTAGAGTGGAGGCAATGTCAGACTGAAGATGGAAATGGAGTGTAACGAGTTGACAATTCTGTCTGATATCAGGCAAGTGTCAATACATTCATAACAAATACAAAAGTAGTAGTAGAAAGACAGTCAGTCACTGATGCTCTATAATACTCACATGTGGGTAGAGGGGGAAGTGCAGGTTCTTTCTGAGTTGGGCGACAGAGGAGCCACACCAGTCCTCAAACACATGCAGGTTGGCCTGGCCCTTATACTGCCAACACACACACACACACACACACACACACACACAGAGGAAAGAGGTTAGTGCATACAGCAGTGTCCCCCATGCCATTAAATAGGCAGGGTGTGCTTCACTACTCCAGCTGCAGGAGCTGCCACACTGCCTGAAAGCTTTTCATTAGCATTGGTCTCAGCAGATAGTTTTTGGGCTGGATAGTTTATGAAAAGAATTCTATAAAGCTTCAAATGAAAGTTGTACAGAGGCATCCTAAGTGTGTTGTGACCTCAGACTGTCTCGTCCTCAGCGTCCTGGAAAAAGAGAGTGTGACAGTGAGCTAAGGAGGAGTGTAAGGGGAGTGTGAACTGAGCATGTCTGGAGCAGTTTGTCAGAGCTCATCCCGAGCCCACAGTCTGACATTTGTCTGAATTACACAGGGAAAACACAGGACACAGCAAGGACAGATGGTGAAACTGCGCTGCCCTGGGGGATAGTTTCAACACACACACACACACACACACACACACACACACACACACACACACATACATATACACACACACACACAGGTGCGCTCACTCACCAGAAGATAGGACTCTCCCATGAATTGTGTCAAACATAGGCAGCTTTGGAAGCGGAATGTTTTGCAGTCACACACACTGAAGCAAAGTGCTAACAGCAAGGCATAAGTATGTGTCACCAAACAGGGGCGTACACAATCTCACACACACACACACACACACACACACACACAGGGGATGGTGTAATTTCCCCTGTATATGGTAAACATGCAAAAATCTTATTGTTACACCCCAGTCACAAAGCGTGGCCTAAGGGCAAACAGTAGAGGGTAGAAATGCAACTGCGCATACAGATGCATGGTCACACACACACACACACACACACACACACACACACACACAGAGAGCAACCAAATGTCACGCCTTGGGAGGTTGTCATACACACTGATTGCGTTTCGTCTCAGTAATTTAATGACCTTTGAACTATAAGTTGTCATAGAGGATGATTAACCAAGTGTACCAAAACGCTCAAACACATCTGAAGCGTGACAGCAGGCCTGGCAGGCCGCTTCTATAATGCAGTGACAGATATTTAGAACATCACAGGGAACTTCAGCAGAAAGCTGGCCCTCACAAAATGACTATGAAACAGCGCTATGAGGTTCCCCAGTTGGATCAAAGCAAAAGCAGATTTCGCTACTTTGACCCCGTTTCATTTGATGTAGAAAGCCGTTCAGTGTCGGAGAGTGGCTGCTAGTTCACATAGTCACATGTGTGAACTGTCACATCAATCAATCAAGAGGGCGATACCCGACTCGGTGACCCGTGACACAAACAAAAACACGCGCAGCCACAAATATCGTTGTCCTTTCATCCCAGGGATTACAGGGGTGAGAGAGGAAAGCCTTTCAGGGCCCAGTGAACATCTCTCTGCCTGCTACCCGCATCCACGTCTACACTTAAGGAGATGGATGTTGATGGAGGGTGTCATGTTCCATCAGCATCACACAGACATTCTAACAGATGGCCTGACCTGAAGGGGTCCTTCTCATTTCTATACCGGCGCCGTACGGTCAGCTAAGCGCCCCACACACTGACAGCAGCACAGCAATTAAGCCTCATGAATTAACCATGAGGAATTTGTTGTCTAAAACATGTCAGTCCAATGCTTTAGGACGAACTGATTGTAATTCCGGTCAATGCGAGACAGCGTTTTTTTTTTGTGCGGTTAGGTGTTTTTCTTTTGTTACGTCTCTAAGCGCTCATGCAAAATGAGTGCACAAATTGAAAAAGTTAGAGAACGGGGAGGAAAGGGAACGGCGGGGTTGACAGAATGAAATTGGTAAAAAAATAAGAGGAGTCAGAAAGGTAAAGGAGGAAGACTGATGATGAAAAGGGAGTGGCAGAAAGAGAGGGGGAGGAGGCATAGGGAGGTTAGAGGGATTTAGCAGACGGCACTAGTCCCTGTGTAAATATGCCTTATGTAAAGCTTTTAATAGATTTCCTGTGGGTTTTAAAAGCAAACCTTTTTTGGCCTTGCCCCCCCCAAGGCCCCCTCCCACCCTCCTCACCCCTCCCCTTGTCAAATAGGAATAAGCGGGTAGCTTTAAAAGTCTCTAATTATACACACACATATCCCTGTGCAGCCCTGGAGAGGCCACAGTCTGCTGGCTGAGGGGGGGTGCTCCAGTATAATTGGCTTTATTTTGGGGGTGACAGTGCTGTGTGAGTGGTCTGTCTGTCTGTACTCTGGCTGTAACTGGATGTGATGGGGCAAGAAAGAAGTTTCTCTGTAATTCTCCTTCCCCCTCCCTAACTTAATCTTACCCCCCACTCCTTCCCTTTGCCTCCCTCACTCTGCCAAATTCCCTCTGCATCTCTCCTATTATGTCATTTGGCTTTCTCCCGATAAGTGCTACTTCTGCCTCCCCTCCCTCAAAGCCTTCAGTCTCACTATCCCTAATGTTGTCCCCCCTCCTCTCTCTCTCTGTCTCTTTCTCCCCCTTTCCCTCTGACCTCTCCATTTCCCTCTCTCTCCCTCTCTATCCTTCCATCTCTGTCTGTGTGCTGCCAAATGCTGTCTATTTCTCTTCTCCGTGTCTTTAGTTTCCCTGAGCTCAGCTGTCGGCTGTCAGTTCCCAGTGCTGCCTCTCTCTATCTCTTTTGCTTTCTTCCTCTCTCTCGCTCCCTGTTTCTGGGCGTGTGATAAAGTGACACTCTCATTAACAGAGTTTGTATAGAGATGGCAGCGAGCGTGTGCGTGCGTGCGTGTGCTTTTCTGTGCATGTGTGTGTGTGTGTGTGTGTGGAGGGAGAAGGGCTGTGCTGTGGTGGTGTGTGTCTTTCCGAATGACAGCTTTTTTAGAGCTTGCCAGCTCCCATTCGCATTCAGTAATTGGCTGAAGAGGAGAAAGAATCACTACCCATGCCTGCCTCCCTTTCCCTTTTGTCGTCCTCTATTCCTTAGTCCAGAGACAGAGACAGAGTGCTGTGCTGTCCTGTCACCATGGACAAGTAGTCTAATCCACTGAGAGGATGGCTCACGAAACAATAGTAGCCAGGATCAAAGCAGCACAGCCAGACAGCACCGACCTGACCAGCCTGTACTTGCACGCACTCTGCCAAATATACCGCCAGCAGGGAGGACTTGGGGCGCAGTGGGACGAGACGAGCCCAAAGAAAACTAGCTCTGTCAGTCAATGACATGGGGTTTTACTCTCCATGGTAGGCTGACTGGAGGTAGCTTGTCCCACTTAGCTGGGGCGGAGTAATTCTGTGGTACGGTGAGATGATTATCATGGACACAAAGTGGCTCTCTGTTGGCCTACTTCCCGGGAGCCCCAGCCAAAGGCAGGGAGGAGTTGGACTAGCTGCTTCTGCCAGAAGATGCAAGCAAATCTTGCCTCTTTTACGATCTATTTTCACCTAGCAGGAACATAGGGCCATTACATTAACTCCCAGAGTTATCAAACTGCTAACATTTATTAGTACCACAGTCACAGGGCAAAACACTTCATACAGCTCATAGACAATACTATACAGTTACATAAAAAACTGACACTACTGGCTGTCCCATTCACATATTTTGATGAAATTGCACAATTCATTTAACCAAATGTAAAGAATGTGTCAATGCCAGTAATTTTATAGTTGCATCCACATCAAATATAACTTTATATAATTTAAGACTTTTCCAGGACCTGAGGATACTCTGTACACAGTAAAATAATTTCCATCTTTTTCTCATATCAGTCTCTCTATAGAGTAAGCGTCCCTTTGTCCTTCCCTGTCTCTCTCTGTCTTCATCTCCACCTCCATCCACCTCTTCCTTCCCCTCATCGCACACCAGGGGTCGTCCCAAAGACCATCCTATATATAGCTTTAAGCCACTGCTTTGCTGCAACGGAGAACATAGATCTCTGACTGCAGTCAAATAAGAGGGGAGGAGAGGGGGACGGAGAAAACAGGGAGTTTATGGCATCTGTTGAATATGAGGAGCGAGGAAAGAAAGGAGAAAAGAAAGAAAGAATGCAAGGGAATGGACGGACGGCAAGGTGGCTGAGCCAGAAAACAACTGATCGATAAAGCGGATAGCTCATCCTAAGAGGCCACAACACACACACACACACACTATTACTGAAATGCCTATCTCTCTCAGACCACACAACGTTAACTCCTCATACCCACATAGTGCTTTCTGTGAGCTTGTCTTGGCAAATCTCTGTCTCCTCTCCTCTCCTCTCCTCTCCAACATCTCCTCTCCCCCCTCCATCTGGACGCGCTATCAACCCAGGCACAGATCAGACTCTCTCTTTTCTCCTCCTCTCCTCCGGGAGCCTGTCTCCCTTTCTAGGAAATCTGGTGGAGCCTTCTGCGTTCCTGCTGGCAGCCTGGCGCTGACAAATGGCCGCCCGGCGCACCCACTGACGAGCAGCCGCACCGACTGACACTGTAAATCCCCCTTTGGATAAGAAATCCAAAGACACGATGTTCCTGGCAAAAGGCGCGTCGGGGGGATATATGACGCCGCGCGGCTCACTCCCCCGAGGCATATGGGAGAGATGGCATTAAAGCGCACTGTTTGAGTGATACCTCATAACTTTGGACCGCGCTGCCACCTTGAACTGTACGTGTTGAATGAATAATCACAAGGTTACACGCCTGTTATTCCCGCTGTGGTGCTTTGCCGGAGACTGTGTTATTGCTTGAACACACGCTGCCATTTTATGAAATCTCTTGCTGATTTTATCGAGGGCGCTTCGATAGACTTTCGCCTCCCCGTCTCCTACCTGCTCTGCCGATAACTGATGTTAAGTACTGAAAGAAAGGAGGAAAGAGTGAGAAAGTGGGGTAGGTAGGTGAGAGAGAGAGAGAGGGAGAGGGAGGGAGGTTCTCACAGGTACAGAGATGTGAAAGACGAGATCATACGGAGAGAGATAATGAGAACTCATTTCACTCGGAGGAGAGCAGCAAAAAGTGGAGGACAAGGTTCGTATGATCTAGACTGTAGCTTCATCAACTCTAATGAGGGTTTGTATAATCCGCCATCTGTCTTACAATTACATGTCTTCTGTCATGCTCAGGCTATAACATGAGATGGATATGGCTGGAGCGGGTATGTCTGACTGAGGCAGAGCAGAGAGGGAGAAGAGGGGAATTTTTCCATCTCCGTCACCACAAGCTGTCTGTCATTCCACCAACTCCTAATGAGAGACCGCTATGGGAACGAGAAATCACATTCCCGCCTCCTGTTTGTCTGCCTGCTTGTTTAAAAGACGCCGGATAGACAGATGGAAGAGAGAAACACTGAAGGAATAGTGAGGAGAGACAAAGAAATATTGCGCCTCTTCTTCTGTGTCCTCCCCCAGTCTAGTCACTCTCTCACATGTTGCTGTGGGATGTGGGGAGGAACGGAGGGGGAGAGAGTGAGCGAGAGAGAGAGAGTGAGAGAGAGTGAGAGTGAGGGAGAGAGAGCTCTCACTCCTCCTCCTCCTTCTCCACGTCCTCCTCCAGTCTTGTCACTCCATGTATCTTTGTGTGAGGAGCCAGCTGTGACGCCTGCTCCCGCCTGAGTCCCATGTCTCTGTTGTGCCACAATAACTTCCTCACTTCCTTCTTGAGTGGTAAATAATAGGCTGTCCAAACCTGCAATACCCCCAATACACACACACACACACACACACACAGATGCAGACACACTTCCTTCATCTACAGATCTAAAGCGTTCAAACTTTTTTTTTTTTTTTTACATGAATCAGACCCAGACATTTGAGTCAGTCAACCATCAGCTTGCACTCCATCTATCCACATCCTCCCAAAGCCAAATGCCGCTCTATTTGAAACCAAGCTTAACGCATTCTAAGTACCTGCATAGCACCATAACCTATTTATGATACATATTTGATTCATGTTACATCTGTGCTCTCTGTGGCATAGATAGTGGAACACTGCTCCAATTTAACATTGGAGAATATCAAAAAAGTTCCCCTGACTAATTTGATCTGAATTCCTACAAAGAATAAAGTGGCACTAATCCCGCTTACCATCACTTTCTTTCTACTTCTTCTTTCTACTAAATATAATTGCTCATTATGCTGAAATTCTCTCTGGATCCATGTCAGCTTTGCCGCAAATGACTGTTTATCCCTTCATACTTGGCTGTCCTCTACTCTCAAAATGTGGGCCAGCGATCTCTCTGATCTCCGTCCCGCATCAGCGTCCTTGACATGCCCCTGTCCTAACCGGACATGTCCACTCTACATCTGTATGCCTGCGCTAATCCCCAGTCACCTCTGTCTGAGCTGACCCTCGTGTCATCGTTAGTGGCAGAAAACAAACCTGCTGCAACCAACGCAGGTCAGAATCACTTTAGAGTACTTTAGAGTTTATCTATCTATCTATCTATCTATCTATCTATCTATCTATCTGTGTGTGTGTGTGTGCATGCATGTGAATAGATACAGTCTGCATCAGTACATTTCACATGTGCATAATAGTATGTGTGCATGTGGCTGGTGGGTACGCTTCTGCATGCCGGTGTCTGTTTGACCTCTGCCAGTCTGTGGCAGCTGGCATATGGCACCACTCCACCTCAGTGTGGCTGCATCTCTGCCTCTGACAGTGCCAGCTCAGTGGCCCCTTAGACCTCTGCCATCTTGGCTGGGCACCAGGGAGCCAAGTTAGTGTTGGTAATGAGGACAGATAGCTAGCGAAGACAGCAGAGGAAGAGGTGCTATGCTGTGATCCGCGGTTTCTGACAGACTTGGCTCGGGCTCCACATCGCCGGGTCGGGTTAGGATTCGTGGACGGAGATTAGAGAGCGAGTCATTTTTGAGGATATGAGTTTAAGGCGATGTCTAAAATGCATGATAACAGAAATATGCTAGAGGTGGAGTAGATTCAAAGAAACTAAAGTGGCATGTTGCTTTATGAGTGGGTTGGAAATGATTCAAAGAAATTAAATGGCATGTTGACTTCCACAAGTTAGCTTTGATGCTAGTCACGCCTAATGCAAAATGTAGTTGGTGTGCATGCTGCAAAATTTATTTCCCCATTGAGGCTGCTTCAGTTTTCCAATCCAAACCATAAATAAGAAATTATGTTTGGTCAATGAATTCCTGTACATGTCTCAGAGCGCAAAAACACATAGTCTTAACAGAGTTTGCACATATAAAATGATAAAGCACAGAAGGAACAGAAAAACCGAGGGGTTCATAAAAATGTGGTTTTGTGAACAGCCTTGAAATTCATTTACATTTTGTGCAATCACAGTCCAGATTCAGATTGCTAGCTTGGCTGAATTCCTAGTTTGGCTTTATCATGTCATATGTGACTTCTCATCCTCTAAGTAGTACCACGTTGAATTATGCCAAAAAGCTTCATCCACATTTAGATTCAGGCCCTTCAATATTCATGCAACAGATGTTTCTAGGCCAGATGGCATGTGAAAATGAGATATCATTCACATGTGACAACATGCATAGCCACAATGCCAATACTTGGTGAAAATATGCATTACAATTCCTTGTTTTGGAAAATTTAGTTGCGGGTATTAAAAACAAAGTAAGAAAAATACTATCAGGTTGTATGTTTTCTGCTTTTTGGCTTTTAGCATAGCATATCTGAATATGCTTCACAATGCTTTTTTATGCATTTATTCATTTGAACAGACTGATTTGGTCTTTCGAGGACAACAGTGTTTGATGTGTGCGGGTGTATAGCCGTAGTTCTTCCTAGAGTGGGACTTTGCATCGTCTTGCTGAGCACAAGGGTAAAGGCAAAGGCAGAATAACTCAAGACTGGCTCACCCAGGGGAGTCTGAGTGGAATATCATACTGTAATATTATCAGGCCTTTACTGTATTCAACACTCCTGTGATGCTGCTTACTGCAGAAGATTACATTTATAATACTTTGCGTAGGAGGCGTGAAGACAAACGCTAGAAAGACAAGGACGGTATGCTCGCATTCAAATTGATCTTCATGGAAGCAACTTATGCAGTAGTGATTTTCTATTATCCTTCTCAACATGTGTATGAACTAGCCTGTTACACTCTCTGCAGTTCGCCCTAGAACTACTGTACTACTGTTCAGTAGAGATGCTTAAATTTTACCCCAGGTAGAGAATGACTAATAAATCATACTTTGCAGATTAATCTTGCAGACACACACACACACACACACACACACACACACACACAGAGTCATTGTTTAATTAAACTCTGCTGAGCAGGTTACAAATCTAGAGCCGCTTCCCTTATCACGAATCCGCTGCTTAATTGCCCTGTCTTCTGCTCCCATTGTTACAGTGTGTGTGTAAACTACATCAGTAAGTGAGCTGAAAAATTAGAATGAATCACATCAACTTGTAATCTGCAGGTCATAGGTGCCTTTAAATACAAGCCACTAATGGTCTTAGATGAAATATTATTATCCGCACGCGTTAATTTATCATCATAACCGGAAGGCACATTTTTACTCCTCAACAACTAATATGAGAGAATGACTGAATCTCTGCGACCTCAAATATCAAACTTCTCCTTAAAAGGACAACTGACAGAGAGGAGAAGCAGGGCATCTGCACCTAAATTATATTCCACAAAAAGCTTATGCTGGCACTCAATTTCCAAGCCTATGATGAAGGGCCTTTAATAAAACCATTTTCACAAAGGTTAATTACTGATGAATGTTTGGTGCACGTGTGAGTGGCCTTGCCAGGTTGAAGCGATGAATCACACACACAGCTAAGCAACTGAAGGACTTCAACAAAATAATATTGATGTTTCGCTCTCCCCCGCCTTCCGAGAGAGGGAAGGAGAAAATGTTGGCAGCAAGGGAAACGGGAAAAACTGAAGGAAGAGCGCAAAGGCGGGTGAGGTAAAGGAAGTAACATTGAGGTGAAAAATGGAAAGGAAAGGAAAGGAAAGGAAAGGAAAGGAAAGGAAAGGAAAGGAAAGGAAAGGAAAGGAATAACTTGGTGTCTTACCTCAGGTTTCCATGGCAATTTCTTGTGCCGCTGGCTGAGGAACTTGCGGATGTGGGTGTGGTCTCTGCCATCAGCCCCTCCTGTGATTGGCTCATCCTCCTTCAAAAAGGCGGGCAGAGAGAAAAAAACATCACAGTTAATTCCTGTCAAATAGCAAAAAACGATCAAAGAAGAGAATCTGATGTAAGGAAAAGGGGAATGTGCAGCAGTTTTCACTCTCAAAGCTAGAGACAAAGCTAAAGAATGGAAGTTATCCGACCATCCATCCATCCATCTATCCATCCATCCATCCCACAGACTGAGCCAGCAGTACCATGGCCCTTCTCCATAAGATACATAATTGATAAATCAGATAACATTATTAGCTAAAACCACAAGCCTCTTTTATTCATGGAAGCCTTTAGCAGCAAAAACTGTAAACTGTATATTATGCATGGCTGCAAAGACACATCTGGATGGCTGGCTGCTCGTGTGTGTGTGTGTGTGTGTGTCTCATATACACTTGGGGGGGAGCTGAGGTGCTTTGAGGTGCATGCACACACTCACACACACACACACACTCACACACACATATCGTGAAAGAGCAGGCCAAGGAAACCAAGGGTTATTTGCCCAGAGGGCTACAATTAAGACCCTGTGGAATCTCCTCTTCACCATTCATCCCTAATCCAGCGTTTGACTCGCCAAAGCCCTAATCTCCAACATACTCCAACCATCCACTCTGCCGGCCAAGATCTCATCCCCCGGGAGTCTGAACTCTCCCCCTGATCAGGGATTTAGCCCGGCGCCCCGGCCAGAACACTGTGGGGCTCTTTCTCTGCGGCCCGCTAAGAGCCATGTTAATGTTAATGCCGCGGCGTGGCCGGGAGGACAGAGCGGAGAAGAGCGTGAGTTCTCGGCCAGCTGTAAGGAGATAAAAGGCTGCCGGGCTCCCAGAGGAGGCACTGAATCACAGAGCTGTTAAATGAGTGGCAAAGCGTCCTCCATTTAGCGGCGATGTCAGAGAGAGGGTGCATCTCCTCCGAGACGAGCCGGAGAGGTTTTCAGCACCCCTGAAAAGAGCAAGGCGCTTTCGTCAAGCAGGCGCCACTGTTTGGAAGAGAATCGGAGGGGGGGAAAAAAGAGAGATTTTGAGAGTGGAAGGAGCAAAGAGATGGAGCTGTCGGATGCCAAACCTTTGATTACTTTTTTAACTTCCAAGGGAGAGAGATGAAGGATGGCAGGGAGGTAATGACGAAGAAATGTGACAACAGGCTCCTCTCCTGTCTGCCACCGAAGGAATGCAAAGTGCCTGTGCATGCCCGTAGATGCAAGCAGTCACACTCTCAGTCGCTAACTCTCTCTCTTTCACACACACGCGCACACACACACACACACACACACTCACACTCTCAGAAAGTCACACAAAGATCTACTCAGTGAAGGACAAAACAACATTCACATCTCATCAGCAGGTGTCTCATAATATACAAAGACAGTAACATTGGAATAAAAGTGATTAATTAAGTCAGTAGGAACCAGACAGAGAGGTGAGAGAAATAACGTTTGAACTCTTACATGTGAAAATGATATGCATTTAATTTTCTTTTTCATTTTAACAGTATAAAACATTATGAACAAAGCCCTTATGAACAAAGTATTTATTTGTTCAATATGCAATTCTACAATATAAAAGAAAATCACACTTAATTTCCATCAAAACTATCAGATTCAAGAACTTATAACTAGATAAATAATTTAATAGCTTCAATTTTAAATATTTAGAACTGTGTCAACAATACTTCATATTTAGACGCATTTCCAGAATATCAAGTGCCAGTAAAGTTTCTATGCATTTATGTAAAATGTAGTTTAACTTTAAAAAAAAAAAAGCTATTTTTGTCACCATTTTTTCCTAGCAGTCAGACACGGTACAGCTCTCTTGCCTCAGGTTAACACTGTGTACTATTAAGTGCTGCATTAGGTTTGAGGTGTTGCAGGACTGGCAGTTAATACAGTATATTGCACTGCGTGCAAGGTCTGGCAAAACACCACCAGTCCTTGGACTGTTTCTATGACATTGTGCACTTAATTCTAGCAAGTCAGATTTATTTATATAGCCCTTCATCACAAGCAAGGGCTCAGCAACCACACCATCCACAATCCAAGGGCTTTACATACCACATCATATACTATCATATACATACCACCAGGAGGAAACCCACACAAACACGGGGAGAACATGCAAACTCCACACAAAGGACCAGGTGAAGGTGTAGTGACTGGTGGGCGAGTTTGTTTTTCCTGCCAGTGACAAGTAGTTACCTAACGAGCCAATCAGCAGTCATTTTTGGTTTTAGAATGGGCATAGTGATTGGATGAAAGACAATGTAATATTAACCATTTTTAACATATTTTGGTAGTCCATAGTACCAATGTGATTTGATCGGTGCGGTAAAAGCTCTAGTTTTATGTGAGGTCCTTGGTGTCCTTGTTGTTTCAGTAATGTTGCAGTACAAATTCAAGTACATCTACTTTGTGATTAGTGATGAGTGATCGCTATCCAAAGAGAAGATGTTATAGGCGTCCACCCTGAAAGACCCCTCTCTAAATCACTGGGTCGAGTTTGGGCTATAATTCACACCGACACCACTTTCCTAAAGCGCTGCCTCAGCTCCGTCCAACTCAAAGTCTGCTTATCGATGCAATAGTAAAAGGTGCAGTTAAGCTCATTGACCTGAGGTTGCACTACATCCTTCATCAGCTATATCTCATCTTCCTCGCCAGCGTGTATTGACTTAACACTCTTCGGTATTATAGGGCTAAATGTTGTCATTATTTACTGTAGGCTACAAATACCGGCTACACTTTGCGTGACTCATTATTTCTGATGTAGACTGTCTAACTTATGAGCGTATCTATATTATCCTGGCGCTTGGCCCAGTGCTTGTGTTATTATGTTTCACTGATAATTAAAGTTGATGCTAAGGGGCCTGTCAGATGGCCTTATGTATTAAACATCACATCGAGGCAAACAGGGAATATCAATCAGGCAGATGAGACTGCTTATTTATCATATGTTTACACTGCCATTTACCTTGTTGACTTCCAGTCACATAGCCTGATAAATGATATATAAGAATGTGTGCATTTGTTTGTTACAAGAGGAATGCATCAGAGAGTCAGACAGAAAGAGAGGGAGAGAGTAATTATTAATCATAGCTAAACTAAGTTGTTTCTAATTCACGAGTGAACATGAAGGAAAGAGTTGTTCATCTCAAAAGGATTGATCGATTGATCCGCTGTCTGATCTGTGAGCTTTTATCATTGATCTTTCTATACACCCACCCCGTCGCACACCCCGCAGCAGTGGGTCCTAACCTCTCAATTGTGTGATGTGTTTGTGGGTAAACCGGCCTTGCAGACTCGCCACGTTCACAGAGCACTATTCAAACGGACGACCTTGCTGATCCTAGCCCAGGGAAACAGCTGGAGCCAGCGCCCTGGAATACCAATGAGCTTAATTAATCTCCCTCATTAAACACAAACAAGCACCAGTCTGAGAGAGGGAGGAGAGAGAGAGAGAGAGAGAGGGGAAGGGGGGAACAAGCAGAGTGCTGGGGCTCATTTCTCAAATCTCTTCTGCCCCCCTCGCCCTCCCCGGCCCCATAACCCCTGTGAACGAGCTCAGCCCAGACAGCTCCCATAAGTCCACAAATCATATTTTCATTTCCCTGCGACCCGCAACGTGAAAGTTAATAACCGGAGTGGAATAATTGCATTATTCTCCATTTTTCATTCATGTTAAGCGCCACTGAGATCTACAGTATGTTAATTATTCCTACCGTAATAGGAAAACAGACGGTCGCCGTATTTCATCCTATACTCTCGCTCCATGCAGAGTGGCTTCTCGTCACTGGATGTGTCCTCGTATTAATACAAATGGCTGGAGGCCAAGATACCTGGATAAAGTTAACTGTAGCAATCACTAATCGCACTGATTCATTACCTGAAAGAAATGCCGTGTCTCTGCTCTCATCTGCGCTTATGCTCATTTCGCTTACAGTTGCTAATTCTGCTACTGTATAACGTTACAGATACTGAGATACCACATATTGTGCGTCAGCCACTGTCGGATGAGAATATTACACAGTCATGAACCAGACATTCACAATCTATGTGACAAGATGTGACACAGCTCTGTCTCAGAGTCTATTTAACTGTCACACCGTTTCTGATGCATAAGCTGAAAGATATCTACTGAGTGCAGAGGGAAGGGGAGAGACAAGGAGAGAGAGAGAGAGAGAGAGAGAGAGAGAGAGAGAGAGAGAGAGAGCGAGAGAGGGGGGACACAAAAAATGGTAGGATAGGAGGTGGTGAGATTACAAGAGACAGAGATGAACAGGGACAAAGAGAGAAAGAGAGATAGGGTGACCAATGGAGCAACAAAGAAAAATAGAGCAGCAGAGAGAAGATCTTTGATAGGTAGTGCACACAGTGTGTTGTTCCAGTGTAGCCCCACAAATCCCTGTGGCAAGGCATCTGTCCGAAGCTACTGCATACTGTCAGACTCCCTCTCCCACTGCTTTTTACAGAACAGACCAAACACACCAGTGTCCACTGGGTCTCTGAGCAGCAACGCACGCCTCTGTGAAGTATTACACACTCCGGCTCTGTCTGTGAAGTGACTGCAGCTGCAGAAGATTTCAATTTGCTGGATATATCATATAGGAAATACTGTTTCTCTATGGCACAGTTATGGGAAAATTATTAGGTAATTCTTTTGCGATATCTTGGATCCGTCTTTTTCTTCTCAGAAATGATGCTTCTATAGGAATAAACATTGCTTTAGCCAAAGCTAGGTTTATTCAAATAAAGAGAGTTACAACTGAAGCCTTGGCAAGACCTCATGGCCACAGCTGGGTAATTCCATTGTCTCTTTGGGTCTACTGCTCAAATCATATTTAACACTACACTCGACATAGTACTCTGCTTTATTAGATAATGCATATACTCTATAAGAGCAGTGCCGGGCACTCTGCCATCAACCACTCCACTCAATGAAGAAGCCTGCAGCACATGCCAGCATACTGTGCAGTATGTGGTCCTCAACATACCCAAGGTTAACTCCACAGTTGCCTTTAACTGAAGAAATAAGAAAATGTAAGAATCTGACAAATGCAATGATTCAGCTCAAATGACAAAGTGTAGGTACACCGCATTCATTTGGCAAAATGTTGCATAAGGCTGATATTAATACAGTGATCGCTATCATTTGAGTGCTTCAGAATAATTGCGAGGGAGATACAATAATGGAAAAAGAAATAGGACTGAAGACTCTACCAAAAACTGTGACAAAAGAGAAGATGAAAAGTAATTGTGCAAGGAAAGGAACATTGCAGCAATTCATGAGTCTCTTTTGGTAACAGGGAAAGCAATGCAAGCCAAAATGAGGAAACTCATTATGATTTTCAAAATGCTCTGAGAATGAGAGAGAGAGAAGGGGGTGGGGGTGGGTCTTAGTGGTAGGAAAAATGAGGAAAAAGATGGAGATTATGTTACTCACATTTATTTCTCTAGTTAATACTTTAGAAGACCAATCACGCCTCATTCAAGATAGGGAGGCAGAGAATTACTGAATTACCTTCACAAGAGCCTTGTGGGGATTCAAAAGGATGTTTATGTGAGTCCTTGGCCACGGTTATAGAAGAGTGTGCACTACAAGGCCCACAGTGGTTATAGGAAATGTCTTCAGTGTGACCCATAAGCACCTGGTCTTTCACTAAACCACACTTACCAACACACTCACCATGGCAACTGAAGACTTGCCAACACAAACGTATGAAAATAGCCCTTGAATTAAGTTGCATGTTAGCTCAGTTAAAACAAATTCGTTTTTTTGTGACATGCTGTCAATTTGATCAAACTGGCATCAGTGTGTGTGTGTGTCTGTCTGTCTGTATGTCTGTCTGTGTTTGCTTCAAAGTATATCTTCTCTTCGGTGGCTACAAGAACCTTTTCTCACATGCGCTCCACTCACTGAACAATCCAATCTATTGTAAAAGCCTTCCTCTTCATTTAAAAGAGGCTGACCACTAAACGCTGATGAGAATGCAATGGGAGAGAGAGAGAGAGAGAGAGAGAGAGAGATGTGGAGAGGCTGAACCATACTACTCTTTTTCATTCATCCTCCTCTTATTCATCCCTTTCTCTTTCATCCACGTGTCCTTCACTATAGAGCTGAAGGATGGCTCAAACTATTTTGTCTTCCCTCACTATCAGTCAAGTTAATGCTCCTCTTACCAAAAGACTTGGGATGCAGTAAAATAGTACTTGCTATGATATCACAAGCATTCACAAATTCACACAACCAGAAACATGTCCTGCACCCATTCAAAGTCTATGCAGGTAAATTGAGAAATTAGTCACTATAAAGCAACTTTCTATAATCTGAGATAATTTGGTGAATTTGAAAACAGTTGCCATTGTTTTGGAAAGGAGGAAAAGTTGGCCACAGATTAACCTTTGCTCAACGTTGCCAATCACTTGCTAGCATTTGTCCAACCTATGACTGCAACAAAACTGGCAGCTCGGAAAGCATTATAGATAACTGATATCTCAGTTATCTGACTGCAATATGTTGAAGTGGCTGCTCATGGTCTTAGCTAATGAATGGGATTGTCGAGGGAACCAGCTCAGTGATCCTGGATCAGCGCTCATACACTGAGAGCCTGGATAAATCTGCGCCTGATCTCGCAATCAGGCGTTCAAGTCTATTTCAGTAGGAACGCAGCTTTGGGAGCCGCAGTACCTTCACATCCAAATCCCTATTCCATTTAACAAAGTGGCTGGCATTGCCGAGTAGAAAACCAGCCCGAGTGTATTCCGTTAAACTATTGCAGAACAAATCCCAGCCAAGAGAAAGAAGGAGTGCAACTAATTTTGTCTCTCTGCTTGCATTATTCATGTAAGAAATTACATGTCGGTCAATGGAACAACGGAAGAAAGGTTGAGCGAGGAAGGGGGGAGAAAAATGGAACATAAATAAGGGACGGCTGCAGTCGATAATAGGAGTGATAGAGTCAGTGGCTCCAATTCATTGGTCGGAAGATTAATGGGGCAGAGATGAGTGCGGCGGGGAGACAATCAAACACAAAAAAGAAGAAGAGGAGGAGCGAGGGAGGGAAGGGGGGAGATGGACGGATGGGTAGTGCAAAAACTGCAGGCAGTCGAGAGAAAAAAGGGAGAGGAATTACTACGCTGCGTGAGTAGTTATAGGCCATTGATTTTAATGTGATGATGATGAGTATGTTTGGGCATGTGTGTGTGTGTGTGTGTGTGTGAACAGACACAATGCCAGTACGTACAAGCGGCAGGTATCAGTGATGGAGCGGTGTGGATGTGAGAGAGAGTGTGTATGTGTGTGTGTGTGTGTGTTATTGATTTAGGGCCTTGGACGAGGTGCTAGGATTTCTGTCATACTAGAGTCCAGGTCAATACAGCAAGCATGTTAGGACACTGGCTGTGAGGAGCGACGCAACCTCTCCGGAGATCGATAGCGGTCTGAGGAGCTTTATCTGTGTTCTAACTGTTGGCCACTCTTGTCTCAGGCCTTCTCGTTTCAAATCATAACTCATCTGGTAACTTTACAGGACTCAATATTGCCATTTCTTACAAATTTGTTATAGATTTCACGTTGACAGCGCCCTCTGAAACCTCTAAGTGTGCAGAGGGCAGGAACAGATTTTATTGCGTTGATGACATTCTTTACATCTGTACATTCAAACACATGATGGAACATTATGCTGCACTCACTGGTTACCATATCTTGTGCTGGCAATGCATCTGCTTCATACCCCCCCCCCCCAAAAAAAAAATGTGCTGGTTCAGGACAGGATTTTGCATTAGGTTGGGAGGTGGAGAGAGAGAGCAGCAAAGCCTAAGCCCTCTTTTTGACAGCTTGTAATCTTTACACAGAAATTAAAATCGTTTGAGAGGTGCTTCAGTACAGCCTTAGGCTAAATACTCTGCCTAAAGACGGCTAAAGGTGCCTTTATCATTATAAATGCAATGTAAGTAGAGCTCGTACAAGATGGGATACAGAGTGGGATCAGTGGAAGAGGAGAAGTAGTTGGAAAGGGACAGACAGCAAGACAGAGAAAGTAAAGAGAGCAAGCCGGCATCTGAGTTGGAATCTAGCCTCGTTTCTACAATCTCAGACAAAAAAGGGACAGTTGTACCTTTTGTCAGCGGGGTGGTACTTGTACGACGCGCTACCTTTTTTTCTGACAGTGTAATTTGTTTAGGGGGGGAAAGAAAGAAAGAAAGAACAGAGGTTTGTCATCAGCATTAGGCTTGGGTAGTCTGTCCAGTCTGATTACTGCTGATGGGGTGTGACACGGGGCAGCTGGTGGAGAGAACAGGCAAACAGTCAGCTGTCAATCATCCCTGACCTGTTTGGTGCTCATTATGGCCTCATCAACACCGAGCCTGCTGGAGAGAAGATGAGGCGGACTCAGACAAAGATGGACACGCAGCTAGACACGCCATACACAAAGACACCCAGACACACAATACAGATGCACACACTTCCAGTACACAACCATACTCACATTCACATGCATATACATAATGACACAAGTAGGTGAAGCAGGCTCTTTTCTGTAGGAGGCCCTGTGGATGTGCACAGTAAAGGTGCTTTTCTGCCTTCGATGCTTTCCCTGTCCTCATGTATGCCTCTGTGTGATGAGAGTTTGTGTGTGTGTGTGTGTGTGTGTGTGCATTTCTGTGTGTCTGTGTGATGGATGGCAGGCAAAAAGTGTACCACAACCCCCAAAAACCGAGGCAAAAACCTCAGCACATCTGGCAGTGGGACCTCAGAGCGTAAATGTCAGATATTAAGCTACTCCCTCCTCCCACGCCAGATCCCTCAGCTCCGCTGGTCTAAAACCAAGGATTTAACATGGAGGAACCCCCCTTCCCTGCCCAACAATCCACAAACACACACACACACACACACAGACTCACTCACTCGCACTGCTTGCCATGTAATCATGTATCTAGTTAGTGGAAGCGAATACATTAAAATGCTGAGTAAATTATGAATGAAATATAGGCCAGGAGAGGGAGAAGTTTAATTACAGCAAATACTAAGAACTGTTGTGAAGCCTTTAGGCTGAAAGTGACCTTTCATAACCTCTACTCTAATAAAAAATGAATAGGAATTCACATGCATCGCTCCATCCCTCTCCCGCTCCCTCTCTCTCTCACACACAAACACAAACAAAGACAACTTCCAAACACAGATCTGTGAATATACTTACACCAACACATATCTAAATATACCTACACACATTTCATTTTCAGGGTTCAATATCTCAGTCTCTGATTCCTTCCTCCTCATTCTCTCATCCTCATCTCAGCAATCAAGCAACAGATGAGCATGAAAAAACATTGGCAGCTGGACTCAAAGCCCTGGAATTATAACCAGCTAAAAATACAGATACGCTCGCACACACTCACTGTGTGTGTGTGCGTGTGTGTGTGTGTGTGTGTGTGTGTGTGTGTGCGTGTGTTTGTGTGTGTGTGTATGTGTGTGTGTCTGTATGCCATAGCTTGTTAGTGTGTGTAATTGCCTGTACGACAACATTTGTGAGTCTTTTTGTGAGTGTAATGGCTTCATAGATGAGTTTTTGTTTATGTATATCTGAATAGAATATAATTAGATAGGACAGGACAGAGTAGAATAGAATAGAATAGAATAGCTTACAGAGTAGAGAATATAGTAGTAAAATAAGAACCCAAGCTCCAGTCTCTGTCAGTGTATCATCTTTTGACCCTACACACACACACACACTTCATTATACTAAACCTGGCTTCAGGGGAACCTGTTGGGATCAATAAGCTAGCAGCAAGACCCCTAAGAGGTGGTCCCATCCTCATTATCTCTGACAGTAAATAGAGACAACAGAGAGAAGACCCCAACTGGTATGGGAGAGATTGTACTGAGATTAGCTACGCTTACAATCAATACTTACACCTTCTTATCGTACCCCTACTGAATAAATACACAGAATAACAACAGTGCTCTCATACTGGAGGTCTGCCTTCTCATACAGGTCGGTTTCCCACTCTGACCATGTTAAGAAACGGTGCTTTGCACAGTAGGAGCTGCAAAACAAGCCCCAACAAGGTGAATCAAGACCTTGACACAAAGCGGAGATGCAGTTCGCTTACACAGCTACTCCAAGACATTAATTATTTGACATGACTTATACAGTAGATTTAAAAGTATTTTATCACTAAATCTAAAGTAATTTACAAGCATCTGCAACCATAGCAACGCAAACAAATCCAGTAAGATTGACATAACCTCTAACTAGCCTCTAACTAGTAATCAAATCTTTCTTGTTTCTTTATAAGTTGAAAGTAATCATGAAAAATCATCCATGTTTTAACCTAGGCTAGCCAAGTGTTTGTCTGCAGTAATCAATATGTGACGTCTTTCTGGCACAAGGTGTCAAATATGAAATCGACCAGACTTTGTGACTGCAAAGTGATTTGATGACATGTGAAGCAGCGGTCTGCTATGTGAAGCAGTGGTCTGTCATTTAGAGATAACAGACCTCAGAATGCGTTTACTGGCCAATCAAAATTGAGTATTCAACAAAACCATGAAGGCTAAATGCAAAAAATGTGTTTACATGCACACCTACAGTGGGCACTTCTAGATCTTACAGCAAACAAGAGATATTGACTGTGTATTGTATGTTGCGGCACATCTGACCTGGAGTATCTTTGATATGTAGCTTCCCTGCTGCTGCCCCATCACTACTACTGACATTTCTGCTGACCAATGCTCCCCAGCTCTCTATCCATTTTTTGTATTTTCTTCCCTCCATCCCTCTTCCTTGGGCAACTTGCCAGCTCTCTCTCTCTCTCTCCTCCTTTCCACTGAGAGAGGCTGTTAATTCAGTATGACCTAACTTCCTTCTCTCAGAGTCCAGAAAATGAAAAAAAACATGAAAGCTTCAAACAAACCGGCTCCTCCTTAACTAGATGTATGAAGGACCACTTATTATCTAAGCTCTTTAAGTGCTCCTCACAGTGTTTGCCAGGCACTCCATCTCAAGTCTCCTTAAAGGCCTGGTACACCCCAAAATTACATAGAATTAACGGCTGCGGACTAAGTAACTATCCATCAGAACAAATCCTCTCCTCAGCTTTTCCCTCCTTGACGCAAGAATGATAAATAAGAATTATTCCACAACAAAATGACACAAAAGACTTTAATGACAAAGAAAAGTTGGGAAATTTAAGTTGGGAAAGTTAAAAAAAACAAACAAAAACTGTCATGAAAAGAAATGTGAAAGCTAAAATTGTTTTTTTCATTTATTTGACTTGGCTTTGTTTCAGGACTTTTAATTTGGGAAGTTGGCCAGTGGGAGACAGGAGGAGATGAGAAGAGCTAGCGGCCACGCCAGGCTCCATTTTTACCTCGGTAAATAAACATTGCGTTGTGCCAGCAAAGCCCATGGCACCGGGGGATGGCTTTTACTCTTTTTTTTTTCTCTCTTTTTCACCTTTTCATCCTCCCCCACCTCTTCTTTCTCTCGCTTTTAAATTCTGCTGTCACCCCCGGGCCCAGAGAACATTTCAGACTCCATCTTTCATCTCAAAGAAAGCTACGCCTCTGCAGCTCTGCGCACGCGGCCGTATGCACGCCCGTGTGCGTGTGTGCACTTCAGATAACCGGCTTCTTTGACCTTTATGGCGCCAGCATCCCAAAATACCTGCTTCTCTCCTGAAGCTGCCGACTCTCTCTTACCCTTCTTCGACCCTCCCTCCCTCTGCAGTCTTCTCAGTGCAACTCAAACAAACAGGACAGAAGTGAGCAGCTTTGAGGAGGAGGCCAGCGCTTAATAAACTACGTCAAAACACATTTCTCCCCAAACTCTCTGCACCAAAGGACGCTCCCATCACCTGCACACCTGTTCAGAGATCTCACACCCACCTGTTGGCCTGTCTATCCAGACCTGACCGACTTTGCATATCTCTTTCCTCAGTCCATCAATCTCTCTCTCCCTCTCTTCGTCGGCATACTTTATTCTCTATGCCCTAATAGCACTTCATCTCCACTTCTCTCTTGCTCCGTGTTGCGTATTGTCATCTGCAAACATCCCCCTATCCCTTTTGTCTCCGAGACAACGAGACAGACAAGAGTAATTAAAATTGCCCCTGTTGCTTTGTGTTTAATGTCCCCGTCAGCCCGCTGTAGTCTGGGGAGCCGCTTTCTACATTCGCAGCAATATGGTGCTCGCACTTCGCCCGACAGCCCTTTCAGATCGCCAAGTCACTCTGCGAACGACTGAACCGAGGAGGAGGTCACATTTATCCAATTTTATTCAGAAACTTGTGCAGCTGATTTAAAGTAAAGCCTTAAGGATGCTTTTATTTTTTCACAGCAGTTCAGATCTATCTAGGACAGGTTGAATGTGTGGAGCCAATTGGGCCTAGCACTTTCAAAAAAAAAAAATTCTACCATAAACATGAAATGGTCAAAATACTTTCTGGAACAACAGTGAGAGCGGGAACACTGTGCAACTTTTCTGATGGCATTCTAATGGTGACAGTCTGGTGGGTCTAGACAGTAGGTGGGTGCTGCTGAATCTGTTTGCACTGTAAAGGTCCTTTTATCTCATGTCAGCTTCAACTGTCAAGTTTCACACAGAGCTTGTGTTGGGATGGAGCTAACCATGCATTTTCTACATACCTAAAAACACATTGCATACAGAAATGACAGCATTTTAAGTGTTTGCTGATATAAATAGCGCCTTTTATCACCGGTGCACTATTTTGACAGCTGGATTGCTTTTGCTGCTTCGTGTTAACATTTCATCATTCCATCTCTAACCCCTCTGACATCAGCTCTATTTTAGCATCACCCACCGCAAATTTCGCAACCATCTTGGTGGCATGGGTGTTTCGACGGTGTCTGCGCACGCAAGTGGAGATGGATGGGAGTAAGAAAAGAGCAATGAATCTTCATCATAGTCTGCCACTGTTTCTCTCTCACCCATCCATACCCAAAGTCCCAAGCTGCACTGTTTTCTTCACCCACCGTGTATCTATCTCAGCCCTCATGTTTGTTCAGTCCCCACACCCCTCCTCCCATATGTTTTCCATCCATTCATCCATCCATCCATCCATCCATATATTCTCTGGACACCTGGAAGGAGGCGGAGAGGTAATTTATAGTTCACTCCAAGACTCTGCGCACTCCCTTTTCTTTTACAACACGCCCACATTGTTGTGTGGCCTCCATCCATATGAACCAGAGGCGTGGGTAGTAATTTAATCTGCCTACAGGTGTCTTGTCAGATCAAATACGACATGTATGCACCACCACCTGCAATATAAAGTGTCTTCAGGAAACCCACCCAATGACACTTCACTCCTACAAAGCTTCTAATGTACTCTGGTGATTTTTACAAAAGCTGTTACATATAGATGCTTTGTTAGAGACCAATCAGTGTAAAGATGTTGGCATTTGGTCATGGGTTTTGCATTGGGAATAGAGGTCTATGTGTAACTCATGTCAAATTCCTAGAAACCTTGGTTGGTACAGCAATAAACTATTGAATCTTGAATCTTTATTGCAATCCCCTGTATATTCCTGTTGAGAGTTCCTCCTGCGCTGCTGGAGGACGATGATTGGCGGTGACATGGTGGAGGCTCAGGGTCAATCCTTTCAATCTCACTCTGTATGTCCATCTCATCATCTCTAGTTGTGTTACTGTGTCCATCACGTCTCTGTGCAATTTTGTATCCACCAGTCTGTCTGATTCTCTCTCCGTCTGTCTGCCTATGTGTGGCCAAGATGCAAACAGTGTAACGAGCCATTTAATATGTATATTATACAGTCTCTCCAGGAATTAGCTATTTTATGACTGCAATAATTAAACATTCAACCAATACTCAACCATTCAAGCAATATTTGTGAGAACTTGCATTTTTGCAAAATTACCACTATTTTTTCACATGAAGCAGCCAAAGCACTCAACAGCCATCACACTTAACATTCACATAAAATGGTCCAATCAAACGATAGCAAACTGTTTCCCTGATCTTCTCACACTATAACCAACGACTCCACAGTGGAGCTTCTGAGAGGGAAGAGATGGGGGAATATTCAGATGGACAATGAGTTGTAATTTCATGAGTTTTATTCCCCACTACAGGTGTAAGAAGTTGAGCACACTTTGTTTTTCCTTTACCCTGCATTAGTAAAGCCTCCATTTGTCATAGGCCTTTGATTTGCATACTTTTTGTCAGAAGAGCACAAAGTCTACATCAAACAAAAATGGGCACTTTGAAATGAAACTGTACAGTTTAACAGTCATGAAACACATTCAAATGGACTGGTTTTATTTGGTGCTTACTGTGCTGATACTGAGTTGAAGATATAATTGGAATCTCTGTGTAACTTTGAGCTCATGTGTTTGATCTCTGACTTAATCTCTGTTCGGAAAATAAAACGGGTGAGCACCACAATATTTCCAGTAATTTCTGTAATACGTACGCCTATGCTTATTATTACAGAAAGTGATTATATATAACTCTTTCTAATTTGGAAGCAGTTAGAAAACAGATTTGTGCACTTTCTTTAGTGGCACTTTAGCAATTTCTAACACTTGTGTGTAACTTTACTGCAACAAACACCAAAAGCTCCACAGAAAATCTGCCACAAAATCAAGCAGTTTCCGTTGTAGTAATTACCAAAAAACTAAATCTTGGAGCAGCTGATTATAACCCTCCTGACCCTGAGAAACCCTGCATGCCCACAGCTCTGAGCTTACCACAGGCAAACACTGACCTCAATGTGTTTGTGTGCACACCGCTGTGTGTGTGTGTGTGTGTGTGTCTGTCTGTCTCACTTTGTACATATGAGACGAAGAGAGTGCATTTGTGTATGCATGTGCACTTGCATATGTGTGAGTGTGTGTGGGGGTGCGCGCACAGAGAAACTTCAAAGCAGTGGAAATATGCTGGAATCTCCCCTTCAGTGCAAACAGTATATTAGGAGTCTAACTTATATACTTGCACACTCTGTTCTAGGCTCAGCAAATTAAGGAGATGTTTAGGGAATGTGAGCTCTGAAAACCTGCGCTGTTTGAAGAAATGGGAAATATAATCGCAGTGGAAGTTATACAAGCACACACGTATGCAAATGTAAGCACAAACAAAAACAAGCTGCCAGTCATAGTCAGTTTACAGAAGCAAGAAAAGCAGTAACCACACACATGCACATGCACACACACACAACAAAATACAGACACATGATGAATGAACTGTCATTTCTCTGCAGCCATAGCCTAGCTGTTTCCCAAACTGCAGGTGGGCACAATGGAGTCGCAACACACACCAACAGACATGCACACACACACACACACACACAGACACACACACACACACACACAGACATCCACAAAGGACCTTTGGATCAAAGAGTCAGAGAGAGCCTGCAGCCTGCTAACATCAGCGCTCTCTCTCTCTTTCAAAGTGATTATATTGTTCGATTTAAACCGTCTTTGTGAAGCAGAGTGTCTTTGTTGTGGTTATCAAAATTGTTTAGGACAATGAACAAAAAATATGTTCCAGAACGGCCTTCCCTGTTAATTTGGTTCTGCAAATGCATTAGAATAAAGGAAGAACAATAGCCGGAGAACTCCTCTTCTTCAGCTCTTTCAATTTTTGAACAAACACAAACCAAAGACCAAGAGACACTCACTCAAACTATACCATTGATTCAGTGGTTGCAATTAACATAGTGTTGCTCCTGTCCGGTCAGGCGCAAATTGAAAAAGCCAATAAAAATTGGTTTTCTCCCGCCAGCTGCCATCTCACAAGAGTCTGGAATGGCCGCCCTGGATCCATCCGTGCCTCCCAGCCAGCGGCATCGACTCGTGCGTCGATACCCGCGAACTTCTACTGGCTCAAGTGAGGAAAATCAAGGCAGTGGGTTGTTTAATGACAGAATAAATCCAGGAGGACGCTTAAAGGAATTGATGTCCTGACAATAACAACAGAGCCAAACAAAGCGCTTCAGCAGCTCCATCTGTCCGCTACTGTAGCTGGATTAATAGACTGCCTGGTCCGCCCGGGTCGGCCATTACCCCGGGATGAGATACATAAAGAATAATCACCTTCTCTCCATCACCGCAGCCATTCCGTGGTCATGGTCAGGGTTTAATCTAACATTCATTTACATTTTCCTCATTGCACTGTAACGACACATGCAAGTTGTCATAGCAACACATATAAAAGATTGCAGCTCTGACGAGTGTGATTTGATTGGATTAGCTGGTTAATGAGGCTTGTCGCGTTTACACCTACTCTCAAAGACTTTTAAAGGTCAAACTCCAACTCTGGTTTCTATGGCAATCATGGCAGCATGATGTTTAACTGTACAGCAGGTTATATTCACTAAAATATCATGGGATTATAATAGAGTTATAATGGAATTATATGTAATGGGATTTTCATGCAAATGGATAGAAAACTACTTTTCTCAAACTCATAACGGGAGGTGAAATGCGGAGGTGGAGGTGGAGGTGGAGGGGAAAGAAGAGGGTGAGGGAGGAGGAGGAGTGGAGGTGGTAGAAGTATAGAGCCACTAATGGAGTTGATGCATGAGGGCGAGGAGGAGGAGGAGGTGGAATGAGCAGAAGTAAGACAAAGTGGAGGAGGAAGAGTTGGTGTGAGAAGGGGAAGAGGTGATTTAAATGATAATACCAGTGTTCTTTTTCAGTTGGTGTCAATCTTCTAGGTTGAAAGAAAGAGGAAGGTCCGCACACTGCAGCTCCCTTTAGTTCTTTTAATTAAATGTCCCACGTGTGACGTTTCGAGCTACTCAATCTTCTAGGTGGCCTCTCTCTACATTATTCCTGGTGGAGTTTTAACACAGTCAACATAGTTAGAGATATCAGGATTTGTTGTCCTGCCTTCAGAAGAAGCCATTTGCTGCTATTCATTTTGTACAGTGTGAAAAACAACTTCCACGGAACTAGATAATCCACCAGATTAATCATGAAGCCTTCATTTGGTTTCTCTGCTTTATTGTCATTGTGAGTGTTTCCATATCAGTGCACGCATTCTGAGGCCTCTCATTGGACCAGAGAATATTTCAGGCTCTTTGATTGGATGAGCGAAGCCAGAGGGCTTGCATGTCACAATATAAACATAGGATGCAGACAAAACTTTTCACATCCTTTGTGATTATGTTGCACTCTGCTGTCACCTGACACCCACCAGAGGAAATGGACATCTTCTCCATATCTTCTTCTCTTTATTGTCACATCCATGTCTTCTTATCATTAAGTTTATACTTAGAAATGATGAAAGACGAGTAATGGAAAATGTAAACTAGATGTAGACAGTAGTCAACGAGCTATGACTCCAAACATCACTGGTGTTCTCCTTTAAGAAGAGGAGGAGGTGAAAGAACTGCTATAAGAGGAGGAGGGCAGGTGAAGTAGAAGAAAGGAGGTAGACAACAGTGAGGTGATGATGAGGCGGGTGAAGGAGTTGAAGAGGAGAGGAGTACAAGGTGGGCGTCCATGGGCGGTGAGGCAGGCAAAGATCCATGCCTCAGTGAGGAGATCAATCAACAGGCTCCAAGTGTCTGGCCTCTGCCCGGACAGCATCAGCACAGCAGAGATCAATGAGGAGCAAAGCCGACGGGCTGGTTCACCACAGGAGACACCGCATTATAGACTGGACACACACTCCAGTGGAGGGAAGTGGGGAGGGAGGGGAGAAGAAAGGATTAGAGAAGGTCTTGACAGGGGAAGAAGAGGGGAGAGAAGAGACACAGAGAAAAGTGACAGAAACAAAGAGACAGAAAGAAAACAAGGCTGACACTTAGGCAAGTCGAAAGAAATTAGCTATTTCAGTTCAAGAACAATCTGAACACATCACTGCAGCGCCAGTGAAGGGCCAGCTACATCGACAAACACCTCTGTACAAACAAGCTTGTACACCTGTAAAAGCGTCATCTGTTTCTATTTGCGCTACGAATTGCACATCCACGTCACTACAGTACATATGTTTCAATCCCATTTACCTGTCCCCATATATATGCTCTGAGGCCACTCCCAGATGAAAGAGCGAGGAGAAAAAGTTCAAAACGAAGGCACTTGAAAGATGGCACCTATAGAAAATCCCCCGGAGAAAAGCATAAAAGAGGAAAACAGAAGCTAAATGCTAAAATCCCCTCCAAGTCTTAAGAGATATGGCACTCACTCTAATTCTGGCAGGGGAATAGTGATGAAAAAGCAGGAGATGTTCCCACGGGAACACAAATGAATGCGCTGTGCCTCTCCCTTGAAATAAAAAGAGGACCCAGAGAAGAGCGGCATACCCACACCAAGAATTTTGTTTCCACATCAATTACTCACATCACTGCATCCATCCATCCACCCATCCATCCACGTTGCCAGCTTGCCAAGTCTTTCCTTATCTGCCTCTCGTCGAGTAAATACATCAGACGTAGGAGATTTGGCAGGAAAGACAGAGAGAGAGAGAGGGAGAGGGAGAAAGAATGGTTTTGCTTCTTTTGTTGAGCTTTTTTTTTCCTGTAGGGCTCTTATCCCTGCCTCGTTTCCTTTGTTAACTGTTTCTTTGATAGAAAAGGGTCTTTATGGAGCGGAAGAGAAATGGAGGTGTGCAGGTTTTTTTTGTTTTTTTTTTCCTTTATCAAGTGGCAACAGGAGCAGCACCTGCTTGTTTAGTGTCTGGCTGACATGCCAGTATCATCAGAGAAACACACTCCTACACTGATGACTTCCACTGCACAGTCCTGTTCTATGATCCGGCCTTCTAAAAGCACTTAAAACACTTAAGCACTTAAACAGGTTTGTCTTGCGGGGGCTTAATGTGCTCTCTCATCCAGGGCCTCTGACCATCTAACAGCTCCTTCTGCTCTCAAGGATCCTGCTCTTATCATTTAACACTGATGATGCTGCATGGGTGGTTCTACATAGATACATGTAAGAGTAGTTCATCTGCAACGACCAAGTACAACAGGTAATTATTAGGCTACATGTTTCAGCTCCTGCCTGGTTTCCTGAAATTTAGTGAAATGAGCACGGTGTTTTAAAATGCAATACATGCTGTGTGCAAAAAGTGAGACAAATAGTTTTCCCCATTACAAAAGGATTGCTTGAAGGAGACACATGACTATAAACAGCTGTAGTTTGACACTGAAACAGCGCAGTGGAAAGTAGAAGTGTGGAAGTGGAATCTGCCTTCAACTCTGGCGACCCGCGTTCAATTCCAAACTTAGAAGAGAAGAAGTAGTTTTCTACTGAGACTGAAGTTTTTATTTTTAGCAATTTTTTTGTGAAGAACAGGTGAAAATAACATGTCCAATTTGTGCTTAGTCACATAATCCAGTTTGTGGTGGAGCAATGTGATCTTCTCTTAATTCATGTCCACAGCGCGTAATCTACGTTTCAGAGTTCGCATTTATTTCACAAAATTTTATGAGACTATGTTGTTCAGTTCCTGAAACAGGGTCGCAGGAGGCTGGAGCCTATCCCAGCATACATTGGGTGGAGGGCAGGGTAACACCCTATACAACTCAGCAGTCCATCACAAGGCACAAGACAGATAGGCAGACACACACATTGATGCCTACAGTTATGGGCAATTTAGAGTCTTTAATCCACTTGACTTACATGTTTTTGGAATGTGCGAGGAAACTGAAGCACCTGGAGGAAACCCAAGTGAACACTAAGCATCCCAGGACTCATGTCAAGTTGTCAAAAGATTGTTGGTACTCCAAATCGTTTGGATGGATTGATGGTCTTTCACTAACCACTGAGCCACCATGCCGCCCGTTCTCATAGTAGAACCTGGTCCTCGGAACTGACAAAACTGGCTTTAACCATGATTGCCGTTAACAGTTATGAGATGGATTTGCAGCCCTGGACTCTGCTGGAATTGCCTTCCCTCGCCCTTATCAGCAGTGCACCTTGGCCACGATCAGCAGGTCATCAATCAAGCCAGTCCAGTGAACTACACCCCATAGAGAGAAAGAGAGGGGGAGGAAGAGAAACAGAGAGATAGACCAGTGCCATGTGTTGTGACCTAGTGACCTCCTGCCGGCAGAGCCACAGCATGAAGCGGACCGGGAACAGCAAACAGCCAGCCGGTAACAGCTTAGCACTGGCCCATGATGCAGCAGAGCCAGCCAGGTAGGAACCAGAGCGAGTGAAGGGTGAAACTGTGTGTATAGAGCAAGAATCCTTACTCACTTCAACAGGGTGCCTAAAAGGATTTGGGGTGATCTCCCTGTGTAATTCATTCCCCTGACTATCTGGGATATAGAGGATGGAAATAAAGCGGAATGCTCTTAAAACCTGAGAAGGAAAAGAGAAAATGTGCGTAGGCTGGTGTGTAGATGTGTACTTATTGAGGAGATTGTTTGTACAATATGTTTGCATGCCCACTGTGTTTATGTATGAGCACATGTGCATGTGGGGAACTCTGTATCTCCAGAAACAGGATTTCACTCCGTTCAGAAATGGCGCCTGGCGGTGGGTAGCTGGGTGTGAAGACAGTGCGGACCGCAGTGCTGGAGCCCTGCCGGGGAATTTATTGCAGGTCCACAGTCTGGATCCCTGGCCTCTGTGGGCCAACACTGGGCTGAGAAATGCCTCAGGGGTGATGGAGAGAATGAATGAAAGCAGTGAAGCAGCCAGAGGATAAACAATACTGGCCTGAACCCTCAAATAGCCTCATATAACGGAGCTGTCAGCATCCCCAAGCCTGAAAAATGGCAAGGGAGAATTCATCGTTGTATGGTCACAGACAGTTGTTAGAGGACTGTAGCTGAAACTAGCCTCACAAACTGCAACTATGCTCATTCAAGGGAATAAAACTGTCAATGAATGTGCACAGGTGAATAGGGACCAGCAGTTTAAAAGTTGAGACGTAAACACCAGGTAAATCCGGTTCTAGTCTTTTTATTAGATTTAATCCAATTTGGACTAACAATTGGACTATTGACTACAGCACTAAAGACTACTGGAGGTGCAAGATGAAGGCTGCTGAACATATTACTATGAGACAAAATTTGACCTCATGAGTCATTCTTGAAAACTGCCTCTTTACTGACAAAGGAATAGTTCACCCAAAAATGAATATTCAGTCACTCACCCTCATGCCAGTTGAAACACAGGTGAAATTTGTTAGTCCATACAACAGACATGGATTATGCTTCACAAGCTGTATGGAGTAATTTTATAGCTATTTTTGGAACTCTAACGATCGGTCCTCAAAGACTTCAGTTGTTTTGGAGAAGGCTGCTATGGAGTTGTGCTGGGAAGCTCCTGGAGTGTTATAGGGTTAACACACAAAAAAGTGTTATATGGACTAACTGTTATATGGGGGTGAGAAGATAATGGCTGAATTTTCATTTTTGGGTGAACTATTCCTTTAATTCTGTTTTGGTCACTGTCCCGTTCATCATCCCATATCCCAACCCTTTTCTTCTAGAGCCATTGTTCTGTATGTAAACTCGAGTTGTCACAAGTGCCTCAGGAGGGATTAACCCACCATTTTCTAAAAGCCCTGAGTTCATATCTTACAGCTTACTCCCTTTGTGCAACATAAAAAAATTCTCAGAATAACAATATAGCTCTGATAACCTTCCATCTGTCCTTGAGACTGTCCACCTGTAGCAGGCCCTCGCTTCACTCAAACAGACTCTTAAGACACTCTTAAGAGACTCTTTATTAAAGATAAACATTTAATTAAACCGATTTGGTGACAGAGGTGTCAGCACACTTGTGAAAAGTGGCAGAAAACAAACGCAGTGTGAGCTCAGACATGCTGGGGTAGGGTGCTGGAGCCCCTGTACCAAATGCCTCATGGGAGATCCAGTTCCACTTGGCTGGCTGAAGAGCCAATCAGCCGGCAGGAGAGAACTCCTTCAACCAAATGTCAGGAATGAGGCCACTGAGTCACCGCCCGGATCCATCGCGCTGAATCACTCATCGACAATCCTCACATTTTCAAAACATGAAGAAATTCTAAATGCTAACTGCAATGGGTATCAAGGGATTCATGCAACCCAAATCACATTTGATTCTGTCAAATTGAAGACATCATGCCACTCGCCACATTTGTTTCAATTTACATATATTTATTATTCAATGCGGTGAAGACTGGGAGGAAGCATCAGTGAAAGCCAAGTCTGTACAGTAGTCAGTGTATTGAGTGTGATGGGTCTCGTTGATGGGCCATGTGTTTATTTACTAGCCGGTCCAGCCTCTCAGCCTCTCATCATTCTCACAGAAGTCTCCCAGTGCCAGCACCAGCTCCGTCCTTTCTCCCATAAACCATCGGCAAGGCCAAAGCGGTGTAAGGCGGCCATATTTACAGCCCTGGAAGCAATTGGAGGTTAACAATGAGGCCTAGCTGCTGCGGTTTATGAGCTGCCGTAAAATTGCCACTATGATTAAAATCTCCGTCAGATGGAAGACAATTGTGGACCTCTTCTTCTCCTCCCTCCTGTGCACCCTCTCTTCCTCCCTTCCTCTCCTCTCCTCTCTTCAACCTCATATACTAGCCCTTTAACCTGTCTAACTGGCCTTTTACAGCACACTGTCTTATTAATGTCTGGGACAGAGCACTGAGAGCTGCTGTCCTGCCCTTTATATACATTTGAGGTTGTGTGCGTGTGTGTGTGTATGTGTGTGTGGTAATCTGTCTGTCTGTCAGTGTCTGTCTCTGTGTGTGAGGACATAGAGCCATGACTTTCTCTAGTACCATCTCCATCCTCCATCTGTCTCGATATTTTCCTCATATTTGTTCTTCTGTCTGTCTGTCTGTCTATCAATTCTTTCTTCATTCATTTATTCATCAACTCTGCTCCTCTCTTCTCGCTCCTCTTGTCCTCCAGCCCTTTGTCTCCCGCGGAGCCCCGCCCCTCCTCTTCTTCCTCCATCGTTCCCCTTCCCTCCCTCCCTTCCTCCCTCCCTCCCTCCCTCTCCTCAAGAGGCATGTGAGATGAAGGGAGGCACCCATGGGAGCAATCTGCCACTGACAGGGAAAGCAGGGAGCAGAGCACAGAATCCACATCTCATCCATATTCAACACACACACGCATGCAAACACACGCGCAGGTGCACATGCTCACATGCCCACGCAGGTATACAATGGGCATAATATACACCCAATGGCAAAAGGACACACACACATATGCACACACACACACACACACACGCTATACCCTACTTTATCTAACCTTAGTGTCAGACTGTCAGCAACAGTGTTAACCACCTGGAGGCTCCCCTGGAGGGGGTAACGCACACACACACGCACATACACACACACACACACACACTTTGTGACTGTGTTAATATACTGCAGTTTTCATCTCCAAAAAGCAGGTGGCCATAGAGATATTCCTTGTCTTTCAGAAAAGTACCTCATGTCGGATCCTGTAATTGCAAAACCTGAAACAGTTCGTCAACACGTATTTAAGATGCAATTTTAGTGATTTGAAGGGAAAGAAAGAGAGGTGCAGAGGCAAACATTTGCTGCTGAGTCCCAGCGTTTCACAAAGGCAGAGAGGAATGTAATTTCTCCCTCTACAGAAGGATTTCTGCTACTCATCTCCTCCCCTGTCTTTACTTCTGATTTTCTCTTGTTTCATTTCCCCCCCTCTCCTCCTTTCCTCTTATGTCTTCCCTTTTATGTGACTCTCCCTTCCCGTCTCCCTCTTTTCCTCCTTGTCTCTAATGTGTTCCAATTAACACTCCCTGTCTGCCACTGCTCTCTCTCTCCATGTAACAACAACAGAAAAGTGTGGACACCTTCAGAGGGCTTTGATCAGAAACCAGTGCCCTCTTCCTCCCCTTTACTCACTTACACCAAGGAGGCCACTTAACTCGGCGAGAGAGAGAGAGAGAGAGAGAGAGAGAGAGAGAGAGAGAGAGAGAGAGAGAGAGAGAGAGAGAGAGAGAGAGAGATGAATGTATGAAAAAAGCGTTATGGAATTGAAGACAGTAAATTTCAAATTTAAATTGTACAATGTCAAATTAACAGTGTGTGTGTGTGTGTGAGTGCCTGTGTGTCCCTGAAAAACTTATTTCAACATTCAACATACAATAATATCACACAGGAGAAGTGGAATCACCTATTAAAATAAAATGCATACTGTACAATATTAATACAGCTTCAGAGTTGTTGTCATCAACCATCAGGTAACATGCACATAAAGATAAAGTGCATACAATATGACATGTATATACTGTATGTTCCAATAAAGTGCATACTATAAAGTGTACACCATATAATGCAGCATCACATTTGAGTGCAAACTATCATGAGTAAAATCATCACCTGTGAGTCTGGCTGTTTGTACCAAACACTGTCCCATCTCAATAAGGTCATTCCATTTCCTTTTAGGCTGTCTATTAATCTTTGAGTGCACTCGGCCCTGGGGCTTTTCTGTTTGTCTTCATCCATGCCATTTTGTTTTCATTGTCTGAGTTTTCTGAAATGGCAGCTTTAGTGAGCTATTAGTGGAGCGCAAAACATTAGAGGAGCTTAAAAGAGAAGGCAAAAGAGGGAGCCTCTGTGCCCCTGACCCATATTACAGCACATTAAACACACTAAAACATCCTGCTCTTTCTCTCCCTCTCCCTCTCTCTCTCTCTCTCTCTCTCTCTCTCACACACACACACACACACACACACACACACACACACACAAGTCTGACGTGTGTGTTGAGTTTATCTTTGGGTATCGGGCCTAAAAACATGGACTACAGGTTTGACCTTTGGCACTGACATTTTCCGACTGAAGGAGCAGTGCTCAGCGTCTCACTGGCGCAGCCTCATATTGACCGAAGGTGTCAATTATGTTGCTTTGGATTTCCCGGGATATTGGTCCTGATTGAGCAGAAGACTCTAGAGAGATGTGAAACATATACACACATGCATACACAGGCATGCGTACACACACACACACACACACACACACACAGGTCAAGCATGGCTGGAACAAAAAGCTGGTAAATGGGTTTGTAAATAATAAATGAAGAGAGATGCAGTTGTAGAGCTGAGCAGAAAAGTCTAAAGGGTAAACCGTGCTGACAGACACACACACACACACACACACACACACACACACATACACATACAAATTTCTCAGCAAAGAACATAATGCTTGCTACAAATAAACCAGCATTATAGATAACTGTAAATGGAGCACAGTCTTATACTGTGCAGATCATAAATCCAAGTAACTACCTCCTGCAATAGGCCAATTCTATCTCCTATATTGTAATCGTTATGATTTAGGGCTTGTTTACCATCCAAGTGTGCACACAGTTCATCTAAGTGATCATCATCTCAAGTAAACTTAATCCATCACCAGTCGTTTAGGGAACAAATGACGAAGCAATGCTATTAAAATTCATAAAGAGCATGCCATAAACTTTTTGACACGTTTTAATGACTTCAGCAGAATGCTTACGGCGCAGCAAAATATTTGAGCTTCGACGCACGAGACTGACTTATCCGGAGAGCCGCTTTTCATTTGACTGTCACAGAAGAGGAGCCCCAACACTATCAGGCAGGTTTAGAGTTTAGAGAGGGGCCGTTCAGAAAACCCCTGCCTGTTCCCCTCCATGACTCTTATCTCTTCAAGCACATTTCCTAAAGCCTTCACTTAAATCGATTTTGAAGACGACCGCATTTTAGGAAATGAGATATATCGTTTTCTTCTGTTGGCTGCTCCCTGTGTGCCGCTAACAGCTAGTCAACAGCCACTCAGCGATATTGTGACAATTTGGGTTTTAACTTTAACTGTGGCTGGGTTTTAAACTCCTGTGGTTCCAGCCTGCGTGTGGCCACTCCCTTATTGTGTACTGTGTATTGGTGCGATGTTAAACTGCACAATGTATACCATACTGTCAGGTCTAGTGATGTAATCAATACTAAACACACAGTTTAGAGATCAATGTGATCATGTGCTATTGACTGAGAGAGAAATAGAGATCAAGATCGAGACCCGGTGCCGAATTAGGTAGCGGTTCCTGATTGGTCGGAGCGGAAACACAGATAAGCTCCTGTGCAAACTGTGCTGCTAGTGGTTCTTAACTGTCTCATTCAATTTAATTTCTTCACACAACCCAGAGTAATGATGTTTTGTAGGAGGCCACTAGCAATGAGGTAGCAATCATCGTTGTCTGTTTACGTTCTGTGCATTTCCGTCATGGCAGAGAGGTCAAAGCTACAACATGCAACTTTTTTGACACCAAGATAACAGTAAATAAATAGGATGTATTTTACATTGTCTGTGTCTGTCTGTGAACTTGTACATGCATAATCCCCCCTTTGCCTGAAATTAGCTTTTCAGCGATGTCTGGGGTGTTTTTGGGACTATACTTTTTGCTTTGGGCACAGCAAGCGGGGAGCTGGGTTGTGGTTATCAAGTGCAGCAAAGTCATAGCAACACAACAACAACAACAAAGGTTGAAAGTCGTAAGCAAAGAAAGTGCAGCATGCGGCAGACAAAACCCACCCAAAAACAGGGGTGAACATCGGCACTGCTTTTGTTATTGCAGATTGTCTGCATTCGTCATCTGCTTCTTCTACACCTGTTGTGGGCTTGATGCATGTCAGTTACCTCCGCCTCAGGCTAGGTGCCGTTTCAAGGTAGACAGCTCATCAGGATGAGTGACAAGTGCTGGGGCGGGAACTTGCTCAACTGAGGATGAAGAGGGTGGGACTAATAATAAACTGCCTGCCTCAAGGCAAAAAGTTCCGTATTATATCTTTAAAACATTAAAAAATGGGGGCCTACTTTACTAAAGCAGATGGAAATACAGCTAGATGCAGTTTATGTAAAGAAGATGTTGTGTGCAATGGGGCAATAGCAGCAATTTTATAAAATACTTGCAACTTCAGCATGGAGCTAATTTGAAGCGGTGCAGTGTTTTTGACTGCTTGAGCAAAGTTTCTGCTGAATGTGATTCCTCAAAATACAGACTCGTCCAATAGGGAGTCACATTTTCAAAATTGTGGCTATCTCATTTTGGAATTAAATTCTCCATCTGATGTCCTGAGCTGACTTGTCAACTAGAGATAACTAGTTGCATATAAAACCTAATTCTGGTTGTTAATCTTTCTGATAATCTGTTAATTCTGTTAATCATATCCCTCAACCCCAATTACCTTTATATTCCATTACAATTACATTAGCAAACACCCTTATACCTGCTTGGTATGAGGCTGAAAATATATTTTTTTATATCTGAAATAAATCACAACAGTTTCAAAGGTATGGGTGGGTGATGGGTGGACAAGCATTGTACAGCATCACCGCCTTACAGTCACACTCATATTAGTGGAGTCTGAATGAAACTGCATACTTCTCTAATGTGAAACAGGATATTTGTGCAGGACATAATGCAGGGAGGATCATTCAAAAGTGTAAACCAATGGAATAATCAGTTAGGGAGAATAAGGCAGTTTTATTTGATGGGAGAGGCGGAGGGGCGGGATTGTACAAAAATCTGTGATGGTTTTATTGGTTGGAATTAATATGCACAGCTCATTTTGCTGATAGTGAAAGCAGTGACATTTTTATAGAAATATACAAGAATTATTTTTTGCATAAATTGTCAAATAGGTGTATGGCAGTTTGAATGAGCTACAAAAGGTGAAAAAAGTTATTTTTTCATTTGAGTGTGAATTCAAAGTATTGATAAAATCCTAACAAAGTCCAACCCTAATACCCCTAACACCCACCCACTGTCAGCAGGCATTACAGCTGGAGCGTCAGAGTGTCTCAGCGGTCTACTGCTGCATGTACCAAGTGCTAATGACCTCTGGCAGTGGTTCAAACTCCATCTCATGTTGCTGTCGGATATCACTCTATCACTCTCTGTCTACTTTCATGTCTCTCATCACGATAACTATCACAAAAATTCAGAAAATACTTGAGGAGGAGGAGGTGGAGGGTGGACTGCATAATCTCTTAGAAGATATTTGCAATATCTTTCGGACTATGTCTCTCTAAAGCTGGGAACATTATCATTATTCGCTGCAGTGGGTGGGGTCACGAGGCTAAACTGTAGGTGGGTTTCAAACGAGACAAAGAAAAACTTTTGGAATGATAAAACCGATCACACAAGCCATCTCTCTAATGCTTTCTCGCCTACACTAGCCCATTTCGTACGGCCCTTAACCTGTATCTGGTTCTGTATTCAGCATCATCCCTAATCTCTTTTCCATTATGGAGGGAGGGGGCCCCCTCTGCTTTTGGCAGAACGGAGCGCTAATCAGTGGGTACACAGAGAACAGAGCGCCGAGTGTTTGATGATAATTAAGATCTGGACTGTGATTGCCGGAGCCCTGATGAGTTCCTCCACACACCGATGAGCAGGGAACTTCATCGCGGCTTTCGTTACCGAGATGTGGGAGAGGAGGGGAGGAGAGGGGAGGGGAGGGGAGGGGAGGGCAAAGGACAGACAACGAGGAAGAGCAACTGAGTAAGTGCGGATATGGAGAAGGGTGCTAAGTGTTTTCATGAAATGCAGAGTATTACTCTCTGACAGGGAAGATGAGAGAGAGACACAAAGATTAATACAAAGACTGAGGCTGAAGCCAGCCAAGCACAATACAATACGTTTCTCCCCAGCTTCAGCTTCAGCTACAGCGACACACAGTCAATATTTTGAGTAGAGCGGACAGAAAGAGAGAGAGACTCACTGCCGCCTCGTCCTCCCTGCTGTCGCTGGTGTCCTCGTTCTTGTGGTGGCCGGCTGAGGAGCGAGCGTCCCTCTTGCGGCTGGCATCTGTCCCCTCCGTCTGTCTCTCTCCATCTGGACCAGGGAGAGAAAACACAGGGCCACCGGTCAGAGCGCTGGCCTTCCTCATCACACACTAGATGCTTATGCACATGCATTAGCAGTGGCACTGTCATTGTCATCATCATCCTCGCTGTCAGCATCATCATCATCAGCATCCTCATTTCCCATCATAATTATCATAATTAATAGCATCATTGTCATCATTAACATCTTCATTATCATCATCATCATCATCATCATCATCATCTCAGTCACCGATAATTTAGAGCTCTCCCTCATTGTTATCTCACTGAGCCTCTCTACTGTAATCAGAACCGGATCAAAGTTTCAAAAGACTGAGGAGATTAAGTGCAAAAAAAAATGTAATTGGGACAAGGGAGAAGAATGAAAACCAATCCAGAGGGGAAATGTGCAGAGGGGAGTGAAAATGAAAAAAAAGGGGAGAGAGAGAGAGAGAGAGAGAGAGAGAGAGAGAGAGAGAGAGAGAGAGAGAGAGAGAGAGAGAGCGAAAGACAGAGAGACATAAAGAATAGTTTTTCTTGCTGCGAAGTGGAGCTGTTGGGATGCTGTCATGCTACAGATGGATTATGGGAGTTTTGCGCCGTGAGGATGACAGTTGCCTTGGCCGGGAGAGAACAACCAGAATTTAAATCCACTCATTACGAGTATGCGCGTGTGTGTGTGTGTGTGTGTGTGTGTCCGTCACAGAGCATATGGTCAAAATTCCCATCTCTCTGTGCCGCCAGCGAAACACACACACACACACACACACTGTCATGGACGATCAAATCGGAGCACAATTCAATACAGAGCGGTAACAGGATATTCAACACTTTACGAGTGCCTGGTTATTTAGAGCTACAAGCACTGAATGGATAGCCATAAGGGTTTCTATGCACCTCTACGAGGAGTTCATATAAAGAGGAATCCACACCCTATTCACTCCAATCTCCTTTTTATTTGCACCGCACTGCACTGGATCCCATTTGGCTGCTGTGGTTCAGGAATGCATAACATTGCCGTGGCTTGGATGGGCGGCCGTAAAAGGTGGCGCCTGTGCCATTGACTCTGTCATAAAGAGCAGGAGGGGGAACTAGGCGGGGTCCCAAATGCATTACAGTGGAAGTGGTTCATTACTGTCCGCTGAGCAGAGATGGATGTAGAATGCACACGTGCATATGGCCGCACACACACACACACACACACACACATACACACACACACACACGGGGGTGGGACTGTGATTAAAAGACAGAGTGTGGGGAGAGCGGGTAGCTATAAAGCATAATGAGAGCTAATGGGTTTCCAATATGTCCCCTAAACACTGTCTGAGTGGGCTGAATTGGGGTCGGGGGGGGTTCGGGGGGGATTGATGCGGTCAAGGAGGACAGTGAAGAAGGATAGGTGTACTTGAGCCTGCTTACTCATCATTAACATACAGAGAGAGAAAGTACAAGAGAGAGTCAGAGTGAAAGACCATGACAACAGAATGAAAAACAATGAAAGGCAAAATCCAAAAAAATGAAGCTAATGACAAAGTTTTTCTTTTGTACAACTTGTTTTCCATCACATGAAAAGCTCAAGCTAACAATCTGTGTCGAGGATTTGTTCTCTTCATTTGTTTGGATATCGTTTCTCTCTCCGTTCCCTTTGCAGTGGCACTGATTTCCAGACAACGGTAACAGAAATCCGCTTTGATCTACGAATCGTCTCGTGTTGCCGAATAAAGGAAGGAGATGAGAAAATCAAACACTCTCAGAATGCGTTTCCGCTTAACCTGCCGGGCCTTGCTCCCTTATCTTTGACTACGTGAAGGTAATGTGTCTACTGACCCCGGTCCACTCGGGACAAAGTGCATCGGAAAAGTCCCCCGACCTCCTAAAAAAAAGACAAAAAAAAGACCAAAAAACATGAAAGCAGGCAAAGAAAGTTGAGGTAGCTCTCAGTGGCTCTCAGTAAGTGCCATTTCTATGTAAACAAGGCCACTTGAGTCCAGGGAGCCATGCTGTGAAAGCCGTCACCCAGCAGTCCAGCTTGACATGGACAGGCTAAGTACGGCCTCCGGCGTCTGTGACATCTCCACCAGATCAAAGAGCAAACACCAAAGTGGAGCCGTGCCGGACTCCACTTCACTTCCACGCTGGACAGTCTCACTTCAAGCCTCACTTTCCTGTCATTGTCGAGACATAAATAGTGCGGTATTTCATCTTGGCAGGTTTTGATCTTGGCACACAACCAAAACCTCTTCACTTGTTAAAATGCGGCTCCAAAAGTAGATTTCAATAACAGCGGATGTTGTTTGGTTAAAATGTTGTCTGATTGTGCAGCTTTATAGAATATTTCAATTTTAATTTAAAGAACGTATTCAAGCCACATGGGCAAATTGAATGGGAACAATTTGCAAGAACTATATATCAAAACATTACATGAAGAAAAACAAGACTGGGTTGGATGCTGCAATTACTAAATTCCCCCAAATCACCCCAGTTCACTGTCAACTTATTCATATCTATATATCTATAAATACCTACCAGGACAGTTTTACATGAAAAATAGGTTTCTTAATGCTTATTTTGGCTTATTTTGACTTTGTTTTAGTATTTTTAATGCAGACCCTGCTTATTTTTGTTCCTCTTCTGACTGAATACTGCATGAGTCACAGCATGAGTCAACTGCCAGCACAGCTCCATTTGAACCATTTGATCTGAGACTATTAGGAGTGGGCGAGGCACCGGGGAGCAAGGTGAGCTTCCCCTGTGCCTCGCCTCATTTATGTAAGCGCTCATCTTCAAATATGAATGAGGACGCGTAACCACAGGAAACTTTATTTCTGTATTACTTCTAAATATGACAAGTGACAGCATCAAAGCCAAAAGTGGAGACAGGTGAACGCCCAAAGCTACTGCTGTTGTCTGGAAATAACCCGCTGTCCAAGACTTAAGGGTTCAAATGCCTCAACACACACACACAAACACACACTGTGATGCATCGTGTTTCACATGCAGAAGAAGTTCATATTCATGCTGTATAAATGGTCAAACTGACAGTCAAATCCATCTGAGCTCTCCTTAATACCCTCCATAAACAGAGAGAAGATTAAGAGTATCGAAGTAGGAAGGGAGGAAAATCACGTAAACATCAACCAGATGTCAGAAAGCTGTCGACCAACAAGAAGAGTCGGTAAACATCAACAGAGAACTCACTTTCAAATTATTTCTCTGCACAAAGAACTTTTTATTGTCCCTCAAGTATTGTCTTTTGAAGTTTAAAGAGAATCATTTTTGACTGAACTACTTTCCTGAGAATGACAGTTCTTAAGCTCTAAAGGTACATTACATCTCTGCAGCACAGGCAGAGCTACAGAAAAATACCTTATGAACTGAAATGTAACATGGAAATAACTTTCAAATAATAATTTTATCATTAGCGCCATTTAAACCATTACTTTTGCAATGTGCCCCATTATGTGGATAAATGTTCAAAAAATCAAAAGAGAACATTCTCTGCTAATATATTCTACAGCAATCCCAGGAGAACGGAAAGCACGTCAAGTGTGTGTGCGTGTGTGTGTATATGTGTGTATGTGTGTGTATGTGTGTGTGTGTGTGTGTGTGTGTGTGTATGTGCGTGTGCACTGTGGACAAATGTTCAAACAATCTTCGCTAACATATCTCTTAACACTTCCTGAGGGTTGTAGTGTTAGAAATAAAAGCATCTTACAGGATGTGTGTGTGTATGTGCACGTGTGTGTGTGCATATAAGCACTGTATGTGTGTGTCCTGACTCGGTGTATGTATGCATGCGTGGACACGTGCTTATGTGTAGCTCGTCGGCAAGAAAGTAGCGGTCCTGCGGTGAGACTTAGTCATAAATACTGTTTCAGCGAGCTCCCTGGTGGGGGAGGAAGCCGAGGTTTGTAGAGCAAATCCCACCGAGCTGTGGGGGTGAATCAGCCATCCAGCCATGAGGATGCTCCTTTCATCCCACGCTGGAACTGCTCTTCCCCTAAATAACCGGCGTACATTGCTTTAATTCACTCACATACACCAACGCACACTCACAGATGCACAAACACATGCACTACTGTATACTACATACTTTATATGAGGAAAGGGGACCAGGAGACCAGGAAACATCCAGCTGTAAATTTACCCAAGATGCCTTGAAGATGCGACTACCTAAACCACCTCTGGAAGTGGTCAGAGACGCATTTGGCCATTTTAAGGCAATGTGTCTCCAATCCACATAGGCGCTACATCGACGGACATAAACTTTTATGCATGGGTCCAACCAGGCAGCACACACAAAATGTGCAGGTGGGAGGCAGCTTGGATAGTAACATACCTGTCAAAAAGGGATTATTAGGATACTCATGGATAGGGAACAAGCGGGATGAGGTATTTTTTTACACTTTTAGAGGATGTAAATACTGCTAGTGGAAGTGGCGTGCAAATCTGTGTTTTGGTATGGGAAAGATAAATGAGATTTCAATCTCTATACTGGAGAAACATTTTATTGGCAGGTATAAATATAATCCAGCTACATCAGATCTAGACACCATCCGAAGGTGTAAGGAAGGTGTAAAGGGAACGATAGATGTCTATGGATGTTTATGGCCTCCTTTACACTTGGCATTAACATGCATCTTGTATGCGGATTGTATCTGGATACAATTTAGCTGTATTGTCTTTACATCTGGCATTAATGATCGTCTCCACTGTCTGCATCAAGTCCACACTGAGATCCGACTGCACTTTTTCGTGCAAAATTCACACAACCACATACTGTACATCACTTCCTCCCCCAATGTTTACGTTTTGAAATAATGGTTGGTATGGGCCATTTGAAAGATGGTGGCAGCTTGTCAAGTTGCGTTATATGCACTTTTTCTTACTTTGTGAAACGGAAGAAGAAGCCGTCTGAGACAACTGTCACACTGTAGACGACAGCAAAAGAGACGGCTGCTGCTTTCCTCTCACCTGTGGCCAGTGCTAACACTGTTCAGAGGACTGTACAGATGCGGGAAGTATTTCTGCCTATGAAGCTATATGTGGATTAAAAACGTGACTGCAGTTACACTTATGCTCAGTGTGATCACAATGCGTCTCTGACCACCTCCAGAGGTGGTTAAGTGCTATCCGATTACAATCTGATCACTAAAAGTGTAAAGAGGGTCTATGATACAGTGACATCAAAAAGAGGCCAGCTTTAGTAAAACATGTATTGAAAATGAAACTGAAGCACAAAGCCCAAACACTACAGGGCACAACAGTAGCACGGTGTTTGGAGCCAGGAGGCGTGGCCAGTCAGCGGCCCGCGGCCCGCTGCAGAGACACAGGAGTCAGTGACAGTCCCTGGGCTGCCACAGGACTTCCTCACGCCTCCATGCCGACTCTAATGAAGTAATGAAGAGCCGACTGGCAGGTTAATGGGAGCCAATCGACTGTGAGCTCCGCCACCAGCAGGCCTGTTGTCGTGGCGACCAGGCAGAATACTAAGCATTTAAGAGCCTCTGCTCCGATGTTCTGCTGGAGCCTAATCTGTTCATGTCCCCTGGTCCTAAAACAGCAGCAGCACTTACTGCGCAGATAAGACGGCGAGAGAAAGAGAGAGAAACTTCTTTAACCTCCAGAGGACAGAGATAGTGAGAGGTTTTTGGAGTGTTGTGTAGATTAGGTCTGTGACAGGGTATATTAACAACCACAAAAACAGAAGTCTTATCCAAGGTTGATAAGGGCATAATCTGTAGATAGTGACAGGGATTGGGGGAAACTTTCTCCAGCTTCTTCTACTGTTGAGAAATGAGTAATAAGTTCACCTTGCCTGGCTGCCCTTTCAAAACTAATGATATTCTAAACTCTATGGCGTTCACTGAACTGCAGCTCTCAAACCTCTGTGTGCACCAATGTATATGCATGTGTGTGCTTTAGTGTGTGTGTGTGTGTGTATACATACAGTATATGGGCGCGTGTCAGTGTGTCAGTGTGTGTTTGTATGCATGCCAGTGTGCGTGTGCGTGTGTTGTGCTGTGTCTCCTTTTATCTTTGAACAAGACTGACAACAACTCCTGGGTTTCACTGCGAGGCGGCGCTCCACTGTATGTAAAGTGATAGACAGAATGGTGATACAGCAGAATGCTAATCACAGAATCAAAGCGGAGAGTGCAGCGGGAGCTAGAGGAATGGGAATGAAGGGCAGTTAGAAGAGAAGGAATGAGAGAACGGCACAGATTAAGGAAGCGAAAGAGGGAATGGAGGTGTTCAAGTAGGAGGAGTTTTCAAGTAACGTAGATGATCAAGTCCCGCCATTGTAAAAACAATCTGCTTTCTGCTTTCGTTTTGTCCTGTTTGGGAAATCTCAGGATTTATTCCCCACAAAATGTAATAGAGCAACTCCCATAGACTTTACAACAAACACGCACCGATGGTCATTATCACAATTCATTTGGCAATGATATCTCAAGAGTAATTCCTAGACGGCTTCCATTTAAAGGACACAGTCAAGCACAGTTAAAACAATTAGAATACACAGTAGTGTAGAAGAGGAGTAGCAATGCAATTCATACAGTAAACAAATTCATTTCATATATACTTCACATTTAGAGATATGGATCAAAATACGCAAAAAGTGGACAAAAAAGTATTTGTACATGTAATTGACATTCACTCGAAATATGTTTTGGACAGGAAACACATTCTTCCTATGCGCTATTGTCAAGTATTGTATATGCACACACCATTTGACCACTATTTTAAATGAATGGCATCTACATGTGCATGTATATCTATATATATATATATTTATTTTATTTTATTTTTCTTTGTATATTTTTGTATGATTTTTTTCTGTATGGGAATGATGTGTGGAAATATCGGATGTGTATTGGGGCCAGAAGGGGTATTGGAAAAACAGTAGGAGAATATGGATAGCAGAAGGGGAGGGACAATGAGCAAGAAATGGAAACAGAGAGATCAGGAAACAGGGTTTGGAAGGAGAGAGAGACAAGAAGGGTTCTAGGCAGAGGGAGGACAAGCACAGAGCAACATGGTGCTCCATGTAAATTATTGACAAGGCCTATCTCCTCTGGTCCCTCTCTCCTCTACGCCACTCTCCTCAGCAAATACTCCACCACTCCATCTCAGTGACATCACAGTCCGCACCCCCCTTGAGGCTGCACCAGCATCATGGGGAACGCTAAATACCTCCACCCACCCCTAAACTTGGGGAACGGGATTAAAAATGCATATGATGCCAAAACAAGAGGCTGCAGCTTTTAAGAACACAAGAGTGGGAGAAAGAGTGAAAGAGTGAAAGAGCAAAGACAGGGAGATTATGGGGAGAGAGGAGCAGGGAGCAAGGGCGGAGGAAAGCAGGGAAGAAAGAGGGGTGTGGGGGAGGAGATTAAGCAGGAAGTCAAGGGGGAGAGGGGCGAACCGGCGGAGACTGTAAGAGGAGCTTGAGTGGGACAAGAGGATGAGACACAGGCAAAGAGAGAGAGAGAGAGAGGAAAAAGTCAAGCAGGGAGAAGAAGTGGATTTGACAGAGGGAGAGAGAGAGCTGACCACCTCTTACTCGCTCACTCATTTACTCAGTCATTCACTTATTCACTCAGTCACTCGCTCCTTCACTCCTTACGTTGCTTTCATTCTATCACACCCCCTCTCTCTCCACTGTATCTACAGTACACTCTCCTGCTTTTTTACAAGCGTAAAAAGTGCCTTGTAAAGTTTTACTGGCTTCTTGCTCTGCAATCAGGCGTGACTTTATAAGACATGGTTGACACAGGGCAATGGACGATGTCAGGCTGATGGGGTAATATAGTTTCTTAATGATGGGAATAGTTATTCATGACTCTTTTCGACTTAATACCTACGCATTCATGCACACACACGCACACACACACACACACACACACACACAGACACGGGGTGGCGTGGCAGGGGGCAGTGTAAGTGTAGCAGGCTTCGCAGGGCTGTGCTGGCCAAATGGAGCCGGCTAATTATAGCAAATAAACTGCACTGATCTGTGCCATTAGCCAGTCAGTAATGAAGCAGAGTGGAGGGCTGCTGTGACACTGATGAATAGGCCTGGCTCCGAGTGCCGCCGCTGCTGGCCTTTAGTTCAGCTCTCGCAACACACAGCCGTCTGAGGGGGGAGAGAGTGCATTAAGACAAGACGCATAACAAGGCTTTGGAAACAAGATAAATAGAGACAAAGGGAGCAAGAGAGAGTGAAGGGGGGAGAGGGAATAAAAAGGAGAGAGAGAGAGAGAGAGAGAGAAATGGACAGATAGGCGCAAAGACAGAAAGAAGCGCAGTGAAAGAGCACAGAGTTAGACAGAATAATGTGTGGGTGTGCGCCTGTGGGTGTGTGTGGCAGAGAGAGAGAGAGAGAGAGAGAGAGAGAGAGAGAGAGAGAGAGAGAGAGAAATGCTTAATGTGCTGTAATGTGGGTCAGGGGCAAAGAGGTCCATCTCTCTCTCTTTTACCCTCTCCTCTAAGCTCCTCTAGCTCCTCTAACGTTTTTGCGCTCCACTAATAGCTCACTAAAGCTGCCACTTAGGAAAATTCAAATAATGAAAACAAAATGGCATGGATGACAAACAGAAAAACACGAGCCCCGAGGCCAAGCGCGCGCAAAGATTAATGGACAGCCTAAAAGAAAATGGAATGACCTTATTGCGACGTAGGGGTACAAACACACACGCTCACACAGACACACATACATACACACACTCACAGACACACTCACACTGAGGCCCACAGAGGTTATTGTGTTAAAGCAGATCTAATGATTAGAATCAATTAAACAGCCATTAACTTCTCACGGTAGATGTGTGTTTGGCAATCTACAACAACTGGGATCAGTGTGAGGTCTGCCGCATTCAGAATGAAAGAGACAGTGTGTGAAAGCTTACTCACGTTTATAATATCCATAGTAGGCCTATAATTTATGTACAGATTTGCAAAACGTGTCTGTGTTGGCTTCTATTTGTGAGTATGAGCATATGCATTCATGACTAACCACATAGTGTAACGCTTCCACAGTGTGCGAGGCTGATAGTACCATTAAGTAGTCAATAGCTTTCTATCCACAATCAAACTCCACAGTCAAAAAGGCTGTGAAAGCCAGGGAGTGTCTACCACTTATCTCTACGCCATCTGGGCTTCAATTAGGTTTACACTGGACTTGCTCTCTACTTAAAACTTCAAGGCAAATGTTATCTGCACTTGAGGTTTTTGGCAAGTCTGCTACATTCATCTGGGCTCTTTACAGCTAAACGGTGCTTCAGAAGTGACAGAGATTCAGGGTGACGGTCGATTTGTTTGTCGAAAATACGGCAATCTCCAGCAAAGCTATGCAGTACATTTCAAGTTTGATGCTGCTGTCAATAAATATTCTCCATCGATGATAAATCTCGGTTCCCGATGCCTTTCTGTGAGGGTGGTAGAGGCAGCGTTTGTGAAATCACTTGATGTTTTTTTTTTTTTGGGCTACTCAGCTGGCTACTTGGAAGCTTTGGCACACATTGGAAAAGCAGCTGATGTGTTTCTGTCAACCTCCCGTCTGGCTGCTGGTCGGCCATAGGCTACGGAGCAAAGTGCTCTGACCTCCAACCGACCTGCCAGCCTACTCGCCCCGCTCGCTTCTAATTGGCCGTCTGCCCCTGTCCATCTCCTCCTGCCGCTGCTTAGCGCCAAAGGCCCCCGTGGAACACCCCCCCACCCTCCCCCACCCCCCCTTCAGCTGTTTAGCGGCCTCTCCAAGGCCTGCCTCAGCCCTGTGATGGGTAGCCAGGGAGACGAGGAGGCAAAAGGAAAGCATTTCCATCATGCTCAATAAACACAGGATATCTGATAGAGGGAGAGAAAGAGGGAGAGAGAGGGACGGAGAGACTGGGAGAGAGGAGAGAAAGGATATCAAGTAGGTGGAAAGCAGCCACTCACAGACCAGAGAGAAAGGCATGAAGACAGGAGAGAAAAATGGATCATGCAGTAGTAGGAGTACCATTAATTGGGAGGTGTGTGTGTGTGTGTGTGTGTGTATGTGTGTGTGTTACAGACGCTGTGGTGTGGGGTTTAGGAGGGGGGCGAGGGGGTCCTTTGTGAGTGAGAGAGTGCGCGGATGTGATGAATGTGAACCTTGTTGAGGAGGAGATGAAGGTAGGAGGCTCATGTTTTAACACTCCGACTAACTTGGCCTGAGTGAAAGGACCTCTACCCAGGGAGATCGCCCACACAGAGCCATGTTTGTGTGTGTGCATGTGTGCATGTGTGTGTCAGCGTGAATGCACCACACAAAGGCTTATTTGTACTCACACAGTAGGCACCAGCACACACACACACACACACACACACACACACACACACACACACACACAGCCCTTCTCTTCAACTGCTACACATGGTGTCAAACAAACACAAATCATACAAATTCTCTCTCTTTCTCCCTCACTCTCACTCTCTCTCTTAATTCAATGAAGCTTTATTGGCATGAATTTTTGATAAAAACATGTTGCCAAAATAGAAAGTTGCATAAACATAAACAATAAAATAATAGAAAAATGAATAAAAAAGTCTCTCTCTCTCTGGTCATGAGTATGTGAGTATCAAAATGTAGGCTGCCTTGATGTGTATTAGCAAATGCATATGTAAGGGAGCATGTGACAGAAAGAGAGGCGGATTCAATGAGAAAGGCACTAGGGATTTGTGTAATTTGAGTACGGCTTGCATGTGACAAGTTCAGTGTGTGTGTGTGTGCGTGTGCAATGTGTGTGTGTGTGTGTGTGTGTGTGCACCAGTATGCATGTTCTTACACAGAAGCAGCTAAAAGTGTCCCCAGTGTTCTCACTCTGTGGGGTGTTAATCATGCGCCAATGAGCAATCACACACACACACACACACACACACACACACACACACACCACTGAGCAATCCCCACAGTCGCCAGTGACACCCAGGAGCAGCCGCTCCAATGACAGTAGAGGAGATAAGGAGGCTAGCCTGAGCTGCTGCGGAACCACAACTGTCACCGCCGATGTGTCACTGGGGAAGGAATTAGAGTGCGCACGCAAAGGGGCCGCACGCTTCCTGAGCAACTCCCCACCCCGCTCATTATCATACATTTGTAAACAAAGAAGCGGCGGCGGTATGTGGCTCGGCGCTAAGCTACAGCGCGCTGTCGTGCTATTAGCAAGAGTCAGAGCTGAACAGAGCATCTAAATGAGGTGAGAGCGCCGGAGGAGACCTCTCTGTGATAATTCATCCATCTTCCCCGCTCCTGACAGCCGAGCTGCTGCACTGGGAGAGAACGAGAGGGGAGCTGAGGGAGGCTGCACCAAAAAAAAAAAAAAAAAAAAAAAAACGTACACTCGACACACTTCAGAGTCGATGCCCAGCTTTGACTCCCGTGGCCCTCTCTCGCAATCCGAGTAAGAATAAAACAAAAAAAAGTGACACTTTTCTTATGGGAGCGGCAAGGCAGAGGGTATCACAGAAGAAAAGAGAGAGAGAAGAAGAAGAGAAGAATGGAAAGAGTTTAACTCTGCCTCAGTAAAAGACAGAGACAAATAGTATTTCTGAAAACTGGGAACAGTTGAGATGGGAGTGACCCCCAAATAACCTCGCTCTGTTTACCATCTCTCTTTCTCTCTCTCTCTCTCTCACACACACACTTACAATGTGACCCCCTTCTCCATTTCTCTGTCTTTTTCTGCTCTTACCCTCTCTTTTCTCTGTCTCACTTTCACTTCCTCTCTATACCCTCTCCCCTTTGTCTTCTTCTCTATTTCTCTCTCACCCCTCTCTCTCTCCTCTTCTTCTCCTCTTGTCTATCTCTCCTTCCCTCGATCGCTTTCTGCGGCTATCTGATGCGCTGGCAGCGATTAATGTCGGAATATGGTTTCTGTGTAGAACCCCGGTGTGGTCATTATCCTCCGCCGAATATCTGATTACCATCATCCCTAGGAGTCATTACTTTCCTGATCATATCGCCTGTGTGCAGGGAGAGAGGGAGATATGGAGGAGAAGAAGGGTGGAGAAGGAGGGAGGGGAGGAGCAGAATAAAGGAGAGAACAGGAAAGGAGACAATAGAAAAGAGAAAAAAAGAATTGTGGTGGTGGCGGTGGGTGGGGTGGGGTGCAATAGAAGAATAAAAGATGAAAGAAGACAGGAAGAACGCAACGAGGAGGGAAAAGAGGACAGAGGAAGGGGGGAGCAAGGGAGTGAGGAACCTGAGAAGAAAAGGAGAGGATGTGTGATGTGTTACATGCAAAGGCAGGGAGAGGAACTGGGAAGGAAAAGGGGGGGGGGAGAGAGGAGGAGGAGGAGGACAGGAACAATAATAGCCTTGTCTTATCACTGTGCGGTGATAAATTCCCCTCTCGTCGGGGAGTCGCGGGCCCCGGCTGGGCCCCGGCCTCACCGAGCGCCCGATGACAAACCACCTCCACCCCTCCGCACTGCAGCCCCGGCTATTTATGATCAGGCGGCCAAATACGCCAACCAGGGAGCCAGCTGGCCGTTCATCCATCCTGGGCCAGTGCCGTTCACTCCCGGGACCCGGTGACAACCTCAAATGGGGCCACTCTGTCACGTCCCATCCACCCCCCCCACCCCCCCTCGCCCCCTCCCTGCCCTCCCCTCTGACAGTCACTTCAACACATCATCCTCTGGTAACTGGAGATCCTCTGACCGCTGATAACTCACTGTTATGAATGATGCTCCAGCTCTCTGATACAAGGGCCACAGCCACACTGGACAGCCATCAACACATGGGTGCTGTTCAGAGGAAATTCAATTTAAATCATTTGTAATAATCATTTGTAATAATTCAATGAAGTAATTCAATTATAAGCAGTATACAGGCTTCTAAACTAGATGGATCTTTAATAAGTGCTAAAAAAAAAAAAAGAAAAACAAAATGTATCCACAGAAGCGTAATTACACAGTAATCTAGTTATTGGTAACAGAAGAGGGAACTGCCTTGTCAGCTCCTCTCTAATGAACTGTCCAATTACAGCAATGCTTAGCAATTACTAACTTCTGAAAGAGCAAGATGCAAATTCAATATTGACGCTATAGTAGCGTCTGCCCTATGTGACAGTATTCAGCGAAGTAAACGGAATGATTTAAAACGTAAACAAACAAATGCATAAAAATGTCTCCTGCTCTCAGATCAGCGAGCACACCGTCAGCTCGCTCGCTTACCGCTGAAATCCCCACAGCCCCGCTGACCCTGAATCAGTCATGAAGGACAGCGCGCACCAATGAGCAAGGAGCAGGACTCCGCAAGCCATGAATTCATGCATGCTGCTGCAATTGTTTGCATTTTGTTTCGTGTGTCTGTTTACCCATTTACGTATTCCTGCTTGGTTTAAATTATTCATTGATGTTCCTATTTGTATTCTCCAGCCGCGGCAGAGGCTGGTCACGCTGCAAGTACGGAGGCAACAACACAACCGATTGATTGACAGCTCTGATGATGGATTGGAAATGAAAAAAGAGGTGAGAGAGCGGGCTCGGGAATTAGATACATAAACCTCGCTAGGACAAAAGGAGGCGACAACTTGCTCGGCCTAGGCAACAAACACACTCAGCAGTTAGAGATGGAGGCTAAATTCTGTATGCTTCTACTGTCAGGCACAATGTACAGATTAACATAACCATGCCGCGTACGCGTATGTGTGTGTCACCCGTGGACAGCAGCTGTCAGATCCTGAATCATAACACTGACCTGGTAGTAATGGACTGCATGAAGAACACACACCTCACTATGGGCCTGATACGGACCTTGACTTAAGGTCCGCCACGCTGCCTGAGTCTGCTTTTTTCATGCCCGCCCCACTCCGCTGACTCCAGATCTGGTGTTTCACATGGGGAAACGCGGCCTCCCTCAAGTGCACACTTGAGGTAATGAATATGTAAATCAAGTCATCGTGTCAACCTTCAATTCTGACTCATTTGTACACTGCTTTCTTTACACACCCAAAAACCTGCTGTATGTGTAGCATACACATCAGTTTTCTAATGTAAAAAAACAAACAAACCTGTATACCAATAAATGTCAGACATCAAATATAAACTGTTGAGTAACAGAACCTTGAAAGAAAGAAATAAGACTGTGCAACGCTGTATGTTGATCTCTGAATAATTGGAATGGTACTTTAAGCAATTTGACATCTCCACAACTAACCAAACAAAATGCTCCCGGCCATTTATGTGTTTGAGTTTTTAAGGGATCTTCAAAGGTGATGGCACTGTCAAGACACGTGGAGGGTGCCAAGAAATCACTGTGCCGAGTTTAACAGACGCCCAGTTCGCTCAGCATTTGTGCTCGGACAGGGCCTCAATCAGTCAGTTGCTCCACTGATTTGCAGAGCTGCAGCCCAGGGTGTCCAAGGATGTTGTGAGAATATCTCAGTCTGCCTGGCACAGTTCTTAAAGGCAATGAGCAGACACACCCAAGAATATATTGGCCAGACACTGACTCGCAGATGCATGATCAAAAACGGACTCCATTGTGTTGCTTTCATCGATCATCAGGGCACACAGAGAGAACAGAGTTATAGGAATAGGAAAAGACAATGAGCAATGTAGTCTTTAGTTTCTTATCTTTATTTTTACTATTTTCCACATTTTAGAATAACTGTAAAGACATCAAAATTATGAAATGACACAAATGGAATTATGCAGTGACCAAAAAAGTGTTAAATTAAGGGTTAGGGTTATTTATAACTCTAACTTGGAAAGAAATTCATACATAGGTATCAACTTTCCTATTTATTTCAAATTTCAGGCATTTAAGCATAAGCCTTTAGATCAAAATGGCTTTAAGATAATGAAAAACAGTGCATTCAATCGGGTGTGTCCAAACTTTTGACTGGTAATGTAGACTTTCGAGTGTTTCATGATCGGCAAAAAATGGGGAACGTCCTAAATCATTTCAGTTTTGTATAAGTATATTAAGTATATTTAGTTCTGTTTTTATCCAATTAATGACCCAAGGGCATGTTGCCAATTCTTGTTACATCGTCCTAACCAAAACTAAATTAAAGGGCACAGTATCTTCTGAGGCAACGCCTCAGAAGAAAGACATGAAAAGAAGAAAAGTCCATGGCGCTATTTTCCATAATGCTGATGGGAAGGACAAAGGAACCAAGGTTTTGAATAAAGCTGTGCTGAAGCAGAGGGCCGACCTAAATCCTTGATGCTCACACTGAATCCGAATGCAAGTGTGAATAGGAACAGCTCAAATGTGTTTCTCAATCAGTGCAAGACCTGCATAACTTATAACGCAGTCTGAATCTGGCCGTATGTGAGATATATTCTCAGGCTCTCATAATGAGATACTGTACTTTTCCAGAGCGGACCCATCAGACCCTCTAATATTACAGCCCTGCCTTCTTCTTTCAATGTATTATTTTAATGTAGAGGAGAGGAGAAGAGAAGAGAAGAGAAGAGAAGAGAAGAGAAGAGAAGAGAAGAGAAGAGAAGAGAAGCGAAGAGAACTAGCTGCTGTTTATTCATCTGTGACTGATATGGAAAGTGTTATGGCCCATAGCTCAACTCTCATCACGATTCAGCCATTCATGAACCACTGAACCAAGCAACGCATACCTGATGGGAGCCTTTGTAAATGTGGAAATACACAACATTGTACAAACAGACACCAGTATTCTCAACCTTTTATGTTAATAGGATGGAAGCTGACAATTAATGTTGGGTAGAGATATGGACTGCTCTATGTTGCACCCTAGCCGTCGTCTCCCTGGGCAACCAGTCATTCACCCTGTAGGAGGATTTAATGTTGAAAACCATCGCCTTGGGCAACCGTGCTGACCGGAGCACGAGCTGGAGGCAGAGAAGCATTTTTCAATCTGTTGCCCTTAGCAACGCTCCCCATACTATCCCACTGTCGGCGCACAAACCTACTGTAGGTGCCAAAACAAGAACTCCCCTGAGTTGTGAGCTTGCATTAACCTGACAGAATCTCTCCATCCGCTTTCTGGTCGTACCTATTTCTTCCTCTCTCTTTATCCCTGTAGTGTTCTGTTTCTCTCACCTCTCCCTCTCTCTCTCTCTCTCTCTCAGTTTCTAGCTGCACCTCTCTTTACCTTGCGTGAATTTCTGCTTTATTGTCTGCTTTACAACTCTCATTTCCCCTCTCCCTTCATAGATCTTAGTCAAACTCATTGGAAGAAAATTATCAGGAGAAAATAATATCAAACTGGAGGAAAAAGAGGGATTCAAAGAAATTCAATTTTTTTTAATGCCAGGTTTCTGCTGATCAATGGTGTAAAGTCACATACATTAACACCATCTCACAAATAAGACTCCCTATCAATCACTGATCTGACACACTTTAATAGGCGTTACATGGGCTTTAGAGCTTACGGCTATCCAATTAAGCTAGGAGGGTGTTAAGGAGTGATCCAAGTATTCCAAAAGGGTTAGAGGAAGCCCTGTCCTGTCGAGGAATGTCGTGGAAAGATAGACGGGAGATCATCCGTGTTAGAGACAATAGCCCATTCTGCAGTACGTGGGCTGCAGGGGGGCTCTGTGACAGTGCTTTCTCTGAACCGGCGCACAACAACAAGTAGTACGGAGACAGAAGACATTCTATGCCGTGCCAGACAACACGGCAGTGTAGGACACAGGGGCAGGAAGCAGTAGGACGCACACAGACTGAGCCTGTGTCGCTCCGCAGGAGGAACAGTGGAGCAAAGAGGGCAGAGACCTGCAGTAGAGGACGAGGGTGTGTGGGTGGATGAGAATAGAATGACAGGGAGAGAGAGAGAGAGAGAGAGAGAGAGATGGAGGGAGAGACAGACAGAAACACACAAACATATACACTTAAACATACAGTATAAGTACATATGACTTCTATATACTGCCACTTCTATGCATATTTAATTCTATACAGATATAGGCACATTCTAGAGCAATGGTTTAATGATTTATGGGATAGGATAAAAACATATTTCTACTATACAAATGTATTATGTGTAATTTTTCAGATTTTTCTCTAACTTTTGCTTTTTTCTTGTGAAATACCGAATAGCTTTCAGCCTCCACGCCTCCTCTGATAATCAAATGAAACGACCTGAAAAGGGAAAATCGTTTTTTTTTGGGTGAACTCTTCGTCGCTCTGCATATGCGGCCTGTGATGGGGGTCGCAAATAGGCACCGCTTCATTTTAAGCGGTCAAAATGTTTGCAAACCACTGTTCCAGAGGAGGGACAGTGGGGCACAGAGGACAGACAGAAAGCTTGAGGTGGCGGCACAGTAATCGTGAGAGAGAGAGAGACAAACCGAGAGAGAGAGAGACAGACAGTGGGAGGCATGAGGGGAGATAAATGGTAAGAGACAGAAGAAGGAGGAAGAGGCTGAAGGAGAGAGGCAGGAAGAGAGAGGGGAGAGGAGAGGACAGTGGCAAAAGTAATGAGATGAGAAAGAGGGTGACCTTAATCAGCCACACGCGAGAATGTACACTTGCACGCACACACACACACACACGCACACACACACGCACACACACCTACAAACCTGGCGGGTCTGTCTTTGCACAGCAGTACTCTCTGTTTCATTACAGGCCCATTTCCCCCACCTAATACCCAGACAGGAGCTGGCGATAAGGAATGTACACACTCTCCTCTGTACACAACAGCTCATTTGAGCAGAGGAAATTGGAAAGAAGGGGAGAAAGGAGGAGAGCGTGGAGAGGTGATGAGGAGGGTAGAAGAGGGGTGAAAAGGAGGACCGGACGGAGGAGGAGAGGGAGGACAGCGACGGCGAATGAATGTTCGCAAGGACAGAGATAAGCCCGGTCCAGTCCGTGTAAAGAGGCGCACAGGTGTGAGCCTGAGATTGAGGCAAGAGCAGGGAAAACAGGGATGAGTATGTGTGGGTGCGGTGAAGAGGGAAAGGGAAGAGTGAGAGAGAGAGAGGAAGGAGTGGCGGATAGAGAAGTGAAGGAAAAGATGGAGGGATTGATAGAGAAAGCAGAGAAGGAGGATGGAGGTAAAAGGACGCTCGGAAACTTGGCGTGCGGCTGATAAAGGAGGTGTGGAGAGAGCTTGATTGTAAAAAGGAGAGAGGGTTCGATGGAGAAAGCAGGCCAGAGGGGACAGAATGTACTGTGAGGAGAGAGATTGCTCATCAAGAGATCACATGGGGGTCAGAGACAGACAGAGAGGTACAGATGATAATGGTTTCAACACCAACTCCGGCAATACTACTTAAGGCTGAACTGAGGGTCAGGGGAAAAATCAAGGAGTAATGATGCATAGAGAGCAGCACAAATGCACGGGATGCTTATTACTCAGAACACCAAGCCAGCAGCATCGCATGCTTTGGCCTATATTGAGGGTCATGAGAAACATGAGGAGGGGCAGTATTGCTCATAACACCAAATCAACGGCATACAACTTTGGGCCGTGTCACAGGTCATGGGAAACACCCCAAATCAGCCAGGAGCACAGCATTGTCTGGACTAAGAGGTCACAAAAAAGCAGAGAGGGGGGTAAACTTACTCACTACAGCATCTCTAGCCATAAGGAACTCAGTCCCAATTTGTATTCATCCATGCAAACAGGGGCAAACAACAGAGGAGGATAGCATACACACATGCACACACTGCAGGGGCCTCGCTCTAGGCATGCAAACACACATCAATGATACAGTAGGACAGAGTAAAACAAGCATGCAAACACAAACACACACAAACAGACTAGAGAAACATCTGAGTCACCCGAACATTCTACTTGAATATACATCTTATGATAATGTGTCTCAGTTTCTAATATGTTTACATATGAGAGAACTCTAGCCGTCCATGCTCCATCCGTATCAGTTGCTTCTAAGGTTGGCAAGCTAGGAATATGAGCTTAATCTACTGTTGCACTCACTGCAAATAACTGTGAAAAATAAAATGTGTAACACATTTTGTTATAAAATCGGATGCTGTGGATGAAGTAATTCCTGCAATATATCTAGACGGCATGCCTACAAACAACTCGCATTTCCATCCTCAGCAGCCTCCACCCATCTGTTAGCACTCAGTGAAGCATCCATCACATGGCCTAATGGTGGACCGATACTGTCTACTGTTTGCTGCACAGGATGAATTGAGCACCTACTCACCACCCCTGACCAAACTAGCGTTTGACACGAGAAACCAGGTCAACCCCTCAGAAGATGGAGAGAGTTGCTGATAACACACACACACACACACACACACACACACACACACACACACTCACAGAGACACACACACAAACAAACTGACTCACACAGTCCACCTGTGCATCCATTTAGAATCCACAGCATGACGGAGATAAATAGAGGGCAAGAGGTAATTGCTAAATCTAAAATCAAACGCAAAGGGAAAGTGATTTCTCCCGGTAATTTTCTGTTCATGCACGACTGACCCTCTGGTGCGGCTGCCTCCCTCCCATTGTTCCTTCACTGTACGGACAAGGAGGGGAAAAAAAGAAGACATCTGACTGAGATGCCCTTAGACAATCAGAGAGAAGAAATGCACTGTTATTATCAGAGAGCTCTACGAGATGATTACTGGCTGAGAGACGCGAGCGCTGAGGCAGCCTATTACATTGAGGCCATGATTGCCATGATTTGTTGATTCCCTCTGTGTTTTCTCAGCCAGCTGAAAAGACAAACAACTGGCCGGATGCTGGCGGCTTCCTGGCGGAGACGTCCAATCGGACTGGTTGATTAGAGAGGCAAAAGGACGAGGAAAGGCAAACAAATCCTTGATCAAATAAATTGTCTCTTTTGTCAAACATACAGAAGGAGATAGAGGAAGAAACATTTGTCTTCTGTGTAATTTCAGAGAGCGCGGAGAGACGTCGGCTCGGCTCGCCATTCATGTTGCACACAAACACACAATTAGAGAGGGAGAGAGAGACAGAGAGAGAAAGGGACAGACAGACAAGACAGATAAGAACTCTTTGTCCACAGGCAATGGGAAGACTTCAATGCAATCACTGTCTAAAGAGCGACTTCAACTAGACAGGTCTACATAAGGATGAACAAGAGGGAGGGCAAAAACCAATAAGTATCACACAAGAATGTAAACATACACGTGTACACAAGCTTATTTTAAAGGAGCGGGGACAAAGACGACATGTAGGACGAGGCTGGCTGGCAGGCAAGACAGACAATCTCTGGGCACCATGTTTCTATTCACACACACACACAAAGGGGGCTTTGGAGAGAGCCCTCGGAGGTTAGGACTAATCCCGCTCTAACTCTCACGATGCCACTCAAGCCCATTGTGCAGCCATGAAAAGCACAGGCAATCTCCATAAACTGATGTGGAAGTGTGCACAGGTCAGCGTGGCGTGTGTGTGTGTGTGTGTGTGTGTGTGTGGGCTTAAGTGCGACATGAGAAAGCCCCCGGTTGTGTGTAAGGGGAGACGTCAGTTGTGTTCAAGTCTTATTTCATTATCTTCCAGCCTTCAGATGCGCTGGCCTAAAAACACTCTTTTTCATACAGAGACACAAATTACACAATGTTTACTTCTCTGATCTTTTGCTATCATCACTCATCACACACACAGACACGCACACAAATAGGGACATTTTTCATATTTCTGGAATTTTCGTCATCTTTTTAGATTGAATCAACCCATCAACTTTTTTGAGTTTAGCAATTATGGATGTACGCACATAATATACTTGCTGAAGGAGAATAATAATTTTGCAATCTATGAATACAAACAAACCATTTTCAGCTCAGAAAACACTTCTCAAACTCCTGTTTGGCTGTCACAGGATCAATCCTTGACTCATAAGCTCTGTCAATAAATTTGAGAATCTTCAAACCAAAGATTAAACAAACCTTGTGATGATCTGGGTGCCAAAAGGAGGCACTGCGGCCCGAATCTGGTTTGGGCCATTAAACAACAATAGGAATAGGTAAGTATTGCGACAGTGTGTCATGTTTCTGGCCCTTCGTATGAACACATAAAAAGCTTGGTTTGCGCAGGGTGAATAAGAAAAGATGGCTCTGGGGCATCTCTCTGTAACTCTCAGTAATGCACAAAGAGCTGCTATCAACCCTCATGACAATAGGTTTGTGAAAGGGCATATGTGATGAAAATGAAAGAACGGAGAGAAAGAGACAGAATCAGGCCCCCCGAGGCCCAAAGTCTAGACTTAGGACCCTGCAACTTGGTAATCATATCATCAGTGTGCCTTTGTGTGTGTGTACATGTGTGTGTGCATGTGTGTGTGTGTGCCTGCGTGTTTTGGTCCCAGCAGTTTAGCGGTGTCATCAAAGAGCAAGTCCTGTCTCTGCAGCCATCTCCCTGAGCTGCGTCCGAGAGTCAAGGGCGTCTCCAGTTCCCACATTAGAGCCAGACCGCTGCTTCACTGCTCCGCTTCAAGATTAGAGACAGCCACTAAGTCCTGAGCCTCTCTGATTCCCTGCCTCTCTTCCTCCCTGGGTCTGGGGTTAAGTAATTGGTTTGGCATGGACCGCTCACCTACAGAACTGTAGGGGGACGCCGCACGGGCACCGGTTCAACTCGCATATACCGCAACGTCACGATGAATCCCAGCATTCTAAGTAAGTGCACTATTGGTGAAATTGATGGGTATGTTTTAAAAAAAAAAACACCCATCTAAAAAGATCTACTTCTAAAGATCACACATTTTTCTGTATCCGGCGAATTGGCCGACTGTGTCTCTGGTGGGCAGAATTTCATTAAACGCCCGGGTCCCATCTGAATTGCTGCTCGTCTGAGTTCAAAGCCATCGATTTGCACACCACCTCCGCAAAAAAAAAAAAAAAAAAAAGGAGAAAAAGAAAAAAAAGTGCCACATGCAGAAACAAGTCTCCATTGATTCCCCATTGGCATGAAAGAAACAGCGGCACGTAGAGTGTGACACAAGGACAGATAGCTCCTTCCTCTCATGATGGGGGTTACTAATCAACATGACAACCCAGCCAGCAGCAGCAGCGGCATCGCACCGAGCAGCATTTATCTGATGCGGTTTGCAAGGAAGTGAAACAGCTACACGGGTACAATTCACCTCACCCTGCATCTCTCCTGAGTTAGCACAGGTTTACTTCTTGAGGGTGGTCCAGCGGTGCAGCAGGCGCATAAAAAGTTGGGACTTCTGCACTGGCTACATTTGTGTGCGTGTTATGCACAAAGAATGAAACAAATAAACTCTAACCTACATACACTGTGAGATACTTGAGCCTTGCATGCATGAGAGCCGGGTTTTTACTCTCTATGCTCCGGGGCTGCAGATCTGTAGCTGCCTCTGTGCTCAAGCGAAAAGAAAATGTCCCTACGAGGATGAATCAAATATCATATTATTAAAACGCGGCGCTATTGATGTCACAGTCTTTGTTCCTGCCGCGTCATTAACCTACATCACGCACCAGATTAAACATCAGCAGGTCAATTTGTCACCCCGGATCCCCTCTCGCTGTGTGCCAGTCAATAAGCCGGCATGCTAATAAACCCATACTGGGACGGTGCTGATGGCAGAAATATTGACTGGTCAGCATTTGCCCATAATCTGGCATGATTATCAACCTTCTTTATCCAGACAGAGAAGCAACTACACCATGTATGTGTAATAAGCTTAACAAGATTCCTGAATGTATTCACTTTTAGATTTTGCAACATCTCTTTAAATGTCTCTTTTATTATTTTTGCATTATTCTAGCTGATGGCATTATTATGCCTTTTACCAAAATCATATCTGGGCTAAAAATCTCAGTTTCAGCGAGAAAGGATGCGTGCGTAATGGAATAGCTATGAGAGCGGCGACACCATCTCATCGCAGCACCCATGGTGCTCGGTTACATCATCTGTGTTTATCCAAGCCCTTTCCTTCCTCTGGCCACGCTGTGTCTTTGTGCCACCCAATGTAGGGGGGTGGCGAGGGGGAGGGGCCGCAGAGGGCAAACCCTGCGGGGAAATCAGAGCCCTCTCTCTTTGTGAGATTCAATATCACGCTTGTGTACCCATGAATGGATGCCAAGGCATTCGAGTTCAGAGCCAAGGAACGAGCCACGGCCACGTAGGGGCTTTAGCTGGGACCGGGCGGGTTGGGGTGATCCCCGGTGCTTTCAAACACACATGCTCACACAGAGGGAGAAAGAGAGTGAGTGAGAGAGAAAACCCATTATAAAGAAAAGTCGCTCACAAACAAATGCGTTCTGGGAATCCGAATTCCAATAAGCATCATGCTGACTTTCAGAAATAATTAAATGGCACAGAGTGTAAACAAAACGCTCGTGTCAATTAAAATTTGGTGAAAACACTATATAAAGAGCTTACAAGACTGTCTTTATAATTGACACTGGTTGAAAAGCCCTTTTGCATCCAGAAGTTTGAGGACCTTGAACCTGTCACTTCAGAACAGACGCTCCAAACTGCAGATGAAGGACCTGCAAACGCCAGAGCAAATTCACCCGGAGAGAAACAGCGGTTCAGGCTGTAAGTAAGGCAGCCGCGACTGCAGTCAATGTACTCTACATTCACCGTATATATACTGTACGAAACCTCCAACTCCTGCGCTCACACTTGCTGACAGTGCACACGTCAGTGCACATATCCCGCTGTGCTTCTGCTCCTCTCTGCTTGGCAAGCGGGCAGGAAAGGGGAATTGTGAATTATGAAATTGGATTATGAGTTTGGGAATTCACTGAGCCTCGCATTGTCTGTCAGATGCTCTGGAGAGGACTGGGAGGGGAGAATATATTATTTGGGAAAAATGAAAATGGGACAGCTAGTGAATTGACATGCTGGTGAAATGTAATAACACACACTTTATGGGGTGGTGAAGAGAGACTTTGCAAAACCAAAGAAGAGGTGCTTAGCAACAGTTGCCAAGGAAATTCTTTTTTAAAAATAAGCCTTAATAGAAATGATTGAACGAAGGGTAGCATATTATTCATAATTACATTCATAGGGAGGGGGCGCGGTCCATGTACTGCGTAGGTTCGAATCCATCTCATGCTCCGCTGTCACCTTTCTCCCTCTTTTTCCACTGTATAATAAAATATTATTCACAGCAGTCCAACTATCTGAAAAACTGATTGCATACTGGAGGCGGGCGGACAGCCCACGCAACTTTGAAAAAAAAGTTTTTGGTCATGAACATTTGTCAAGCATGTGTTCAAAACAATAGCAGTGTGCAGTGACTGGGTGCATTGTGTTGTATGCAAACAAGCAGCTGCACTGGTTAATTCATAGTAAAAAGCAGCGGGGGAGCACAATGAGAGAATTCCCCTCTTCATTTGGCCGTTTGCCTTGTTGTCGTCACTGATGCTGTCTTTGCCTTCGATGTGTGGCTGAGAAACAAGAAGACACAGGAAGTGTGTAGATAAGCATGCAAGAAATTAGTCATTAAGAAACACTTTTTTTTCCAACACAGACACAAGGACACACATACCTGCACACACACACACACACACACACACACACAGCAGTCTTATTACATTCTATCTTGGGTGGGTTAGAACACGTCCTGACTTCTTTTCTCCCAGATGGCCATAAGAGAAATTTTAGTTACTGCCTGATTGCATGTGTGTGTGTGTGTGTGTGTGTGTGTGTGTGTGTGTGTGTGTGTGTGTGTGTGTGTGTGTGTGTGTGTGTGTGTGTGTGTGTGTGTGTGTGTGTGTGTGTGTGCACCCGTTCAGCATCTGCACAGCACCGTGGGCTAAATGTGTCTGTCTGCCCCTGGAGCCCTCTGACACTCCAATCAGCCCAACTATCTCAATTAGTGAATCAGAGACATTTAAAGAGGAAACACCGCAGGGAATGCTAAGAGAGAGAGGGAACAGCAGAGGAAAAAAACAGACAGAGCTAGAGGGCGAGAGTGGAAAGAGAGGGGAGGAAGCAAGTTTAGAAAAGTAGCTGATCACAAGCAGCAGTGCTTTGGTATGTTTTGGCATGCTTGTGTGTCTTGACACCCAACGCTCTCCAATAAAAAAGAAATACATATAAATTATGAAATTATTATTAGTGCCCGTCAAACACGTTTACCACCGATGTACCTTCCATTTCTGGGCCAATTTTGTTGTTTGGTGGTGTATTTTTCTTATTCCTGCAGGTAACGGGCCAAATGTAGACATCATGACGTCACACTGATGTGTTTCTAGTGTAGCTACAATGGTGATAAATTGATTTTGATTTCTATATAAAACATCCACAGTAAACATCAGCATTTGGTATCAGTCCCTCAGAATCAAAGAGCAAGGGCTTCTTTCCAGACTCACCTTTTTGCGCCAACATTCAACAATCATACAGGGAAAAGAGGCAAAGATCCCAATTTCCCCACAGACAGTCGCCTCAACAGTCCATAATGTAGTGCAACCACAGCTTACGTCTTTGTGGAACTGTTGTCTGTAGCATGTGAAATGTAACGCCCTCTTCAACACTTTTTTGGAATTTGGGCAACTAGGCGTGCCACACCATGGCATTGTTCTCTCTCCACTCACTTTTTCTCTGGACCTAGTTTTGCCCTGTAGCGCTGTCCCTGGTGCTGACCTGCTCTACTCCCCTCTACCAGGGTGGCTAATGCAGGCCTGAAGACCCTGCTGAACTTCTGTACTCATTTCAGACAAAGGGGAGCAGAGAAAACAGAAAAAATAGGTTGATAAATCAAAATTCAGACTCCAGACTCCAGAGTAAGACTTTTCCCATAGCAGACAATGCTAACACACAACTTCTGTTGAAATTTCCATCTTCTATTTGGAGTTGAAACCTGCTGTGGAAAACAAAATCTGGCGCATGTGGTGATGTAGTCTACCCCTTTCAAAGTGCTAGTGATGGGAAGCCAATCCAGCCAATCAAATGTGGAGAGAAAACGTCAGAAGACGCGAGACTCTACTCTTTCTCACCTTATGCTATCACTATTGCTCTTTTCACCTCCATTTACATATAGGTGAAAAGAACTCCTGAAATGTACTGGAC